>NC_040037.1:27790983-27828290 GCF_003713205.1 Coffea eugenioides
AGCTCCGTCAAGGAACCCTAAGTGTAGCTGAGTATG
The DNA here is from genome assembly GCF_003713205.1 of Coffea eugenioides. Taxonomy (NCBI): domain Eukaryota; kingdom Viridiplantae; phylum Streptophyta; class Magnoliopsida; order Gentianales; family Rubiaceae; genus Coffea; species Coffea eugenioides. The sequence goes on from NC_040037.1 coordinate 27,791,020, forward strand.
AGACTCAGTTCACCAAATTTGCTCCGGAATTGATAGCTACGGAGCAAAGGAGAGTGGGGCGGTTTGTGCAAGAATTGCACATAGAAATACAGGAAGCCTTGGCAGCGACACAAATTAATACTTTTACGGAGGTTCTGGAGAAAGCTCAGAGAATAGAAATTGCCAAGGCATAAGTAAGGGTTTTTCATGCAAAACGGAGAGGTACACTTAGTAGAAGTCAAGGGCAGGAACAAGGTGATCTAGGTATGCCACCCTCTAAGGTGGGTCGAGGAAGTGGTGGTGAGCGACTTTCGGGGACACCCAAGGAAGTTGCTGCAAGAGAAGCCCCAGGTGGAAGGGGACAAGCAAGAGGTGCCTTGCAGGGAGGTCTGACCTTAACCCCTCGAGTAACTTGTGGGTACTATTTTGATGGAATTCCAATCACCATATTTTAATCAACCATTAAATCCAAATCTCCAAATATTTTTGCAATGGTTTCGACCTTTAACGTATTGGTCTGGATTATTCTCAACTCAGACTAAATATGTTCTTTTTCATTTCCATAGACCCTGAATAACCAAATTCAATCCTGTCCTAGTGCAATTATTTATAAGGAAATGACTCATACTATCTTATACCTTGATGATGAATATGAAAAAGCGCAGAGATTTATTTTCCAAGAAAACAGATGCATTCCTCCTGAAATTTGGCATGGTCATTATGGTTCCTGGAATTACCATTCTATTCTGATGGATAATACATAGGAACCTGTAAACACATAATAGAAGGATGAGATTTTGAAATGATAGGCTTCAAATGAGAATGATCAAAAGAGATAGAAGTTCTCCCTATAATTGCTGGAGAAAAGCTCGAAAGTGCTTAAGATGTGGAAGTACTGAGCATCAGATCGCCAATTGCTGGCAAATCAAGCACTAAACAACCGAATGTTGGAGGGCATAAACCCAGAATGCCAGCCAGAGTGTATGCCTTAGACCACTAAGGTAAATTTCACGTTTTTCATTATCTGGCTAAAAGTTTGGCTAATGGTTAGATATGGGAGCTAGAGAAAAACATGCAAGAAAAATACCCTGAGTTATTTAGGAATAAATGTATAAATTTCGAGGACGAAATTCTTTTAAGGGGGAGAGAGTGTGATGACTGGAAAATTCGCTCATATTTTATTAAAATTTCCTTTTATTTTGACTCAATTACTTTATGATAGTTTTACTACTCATTTAACCCCTCAAGAGTTGTAATGAATAAGAGATTTAAGGGTTTTACCCTTAGTTTTATAGTTCGGGTAAATTAGGGTTTTCGCGTATTTTGGCCGTGTGATCACTTGGTGAGGTGTGTGTACTAAATTTGGTGGTTAAGACTGAATTTTAGATAAGAAAAAGTGTGTGATTAGAAGTAATAATAATAAGTTAGTGAATTATAAGTAAAAACCCTAGTACGTGCGAGTTAAGAAAAAACGGTGTGCACCGATATGTACCGTTTGTTATTGAGTGAGTACACCACTTGAACACTACTTTATTACCTTAATCACCTTGCTTTTATTTCAGCTAATCACCCCTAAAATATCCTATAAAACAGCAAGCATTTTTAACTAAAAGAAAAGGAAGAAAGAAAAAAAAACAAGAGGACCAATGGTGGCTTGACAAGTGTTGGCCAACCAAGTTTGACCAACAAATTTCCTATCTTCTTAACTTTGTTTTTGGACCAAAATTCCTGCACTTTTTTCTTCACTGTAATCGTGAGTTTGGAGATGAAAAGAGAGGAGAGAAAACTCCATTTCCATCATAACAACCTTGCTTGAATCTTGAGAAAAGTAAAGTGAACCTTGAATCCACTTCGATTAATCTTTGGGAAAGCTTGGAGGTGAGCTTGGTGAAATCTTTCGGAGGAAGAAATTCTTGTATTACAAGTTATTTTGGGGATTTTGAGGTACTATACTAGAAACCTCTCTTATTTCTTGCTTATTTTGCAATTTAAGCAAAACATGGCTTGATTGTGATGGATTGTATGGAAGATTCATGGTTTGGCTTATTAGCTTATAATTTTTATTTAGGGTTTGAAATTTTCGGTTGAGATCCTTGTTTTTATTCTATTATATGATGTTGATAAGCTTGGATAGGGACTTGTAGTATTGATTCAAGATATAAATGTGAATTTCAACCATTGAATCATCAAATTTCAGAAAGTTGAGACTAATCTGTCCTGTTTCTGACCTGTTTAATTCGCCCATGCTAGAGGCCGAATAAGGCCTAGGTCAAAACATAAAAGTTGTAGAGAATGGAGTTATATAGATTCCTGTAAAATTTCAGCTCAATCGGAGCACGGTAGCATGTGAAATGACTAAATTACCTCTGACTGCCAAATGCACTGTTTCGCGGGCAGTTTTGAGATTTCACATTTTGGTTTCGTTTTTCACCTTGATCCGTATCCAATCAGCTTTTGGTCAAAACATGAAAATTTTAGTTCTATGTTTCAGCTTTCTAACACATCTGAAAACGTCTCAATCGGACTTTTGTAGCTTGAGTTATTGCCATTTGAATCCAGTGCTGACAACCAGACTGACAATGAAATTCTGGTTCTGTAATCTGCAAATTCGACCTGGATCAATTGCTTCAAACGGGTTGACTTGTCATCATGAAAGTTGTAGCCCTTTGTCTTAGCTTTGAAACGCCAAAACATACACCCTAATTCGATAAGTGTATCTTCAGTTGTGACCAAAACGCTAGAAGGTGTCAAGCCTGCTACTTAGTTATTCTTCTTTAATACTAGTTTCCAGCTTTGATTTTGATAGTTGCATTGCTAGAATTGTCTTGTAATTGGATGATTTTGAGCCTAGTTGAAGAGCTATTGTGTTAAGCTTACTTATGTATTGAATTTGGGCTGATTTGAGGAAAATAATGTAGCCATAAATGGCTGAAAAATAGCTAAATACAAAGGGCATGCCGCCCAAATTTTCACTCGAGGGTTAGGCGTGAGTACTCGCGAATTAGCGAAGATTTGAGGGTCGAATTGAACTTGAATTGTCTTAGGTATTCGAGTCTTCTTTCGAAGGGTATATAAGCTGGGATTTGGCCGAAAACTCGTATCCTTGGAACATGAAAGTAGCGACCAATAGAAATACGTTTTTCCCCGTCTTTTTGACTCAAATGCAGAATTCCAACATTTTAATTGCTGCCTTTACCAAAAATTAAAAGAGCGAGCATGAGTTTTCTAGGGGTGTGGCTAAGTTAGATGAATATTACCCAAATGAGTTATCAGTTTACTTCGATCTTCGTTAAACGAAACGTTTAAGTTTTTGAACCTTAGTTAATTTCCAAAGCTCTTAAACGAATGTTTTATCGCAAGATTTGGACTCCAACGAAGAAGTTACACCTGAGCGTGATTTTTGACAAGCACCTAAATCTTTTGTGAGTGCTTCCAAATACATATTGAACTTGATATTTGATTTACCAACGTGATCGGATAACATTTGCTTTAGTTTGGTCCGGGCAAGTGTGTAACTTTATCGCATTTGACCTAACTAACAAATACTTGATATCCCTTCATTCACGCTTGTACAAGTTGACTTGATTTGCATTTGACTTGTTACTTGTAATCTGTACTTGTGCTTGGACATGTAAGTGCTGAGTGGCAGTATGTACCATACTCGATACGAGTGGGAGGTACCTCTCATTCCTGTCTCTGTACTTTTCTCTTGACTAAGTTGATTGGTCATCGACTATGGTGACTACTTGGGAACCCAAACCCCACTGGCTAGTTAATTGAGTCGAGCCGGCAAGGGCTTGGTCGATTAGATAATGAACCATAGGTATCTAGTGTTGTAGAGTGAAGTGTTATCTCCTTGACTAATCGGTATACTCGAGTATTACCACCAGTGTTTAGTTGGTATTCGGGCCCGGTAAGGGGGTTGAATGGTGGACGGATTGGTGTTAAGCGAAGCACTACTGGATTGGTTACTTTACTTGAAGGATATGATGGAGTGTCAACTAATACTTGATCAAGTTCTGGTGAAGAGCCATCTGTATCCTTATACTTTGATTGCTATTCGTAGTGTTATTGTTTCTTTTAGAAAAGAATTTTACACTTACTCATTTTGAAATTTGTTACTTGAAGTGTTATTGCTCACTTTTATGGTCTGGTTATGCTCGCTACTTTGCTACTTTGATACGTGAACTTTTCAATAATGGTCAACTTGCTATTTGGAACCTCATTGGGCTTTTAGCTCATTCGACGCCATTTATTTTCCGTACAGGGGATACGAGCGAGGCGTGAGACTGGCACAGGATAGCATAGTCTAGTTTTTTGAAATTTTGCGATTGTACTCGTACTAGTCGCTCAATTAGGGTTGAATGTATTGAGAACTTAAATCTTGTGATATATTCGAGATTGTATGAATGCTTTGAATAGAAATGAATGTACATGTACGTTCCAAGTTTGGGAACCGTTATTTTCTTTACTCTTGAAGTTGTAACTTATTTTATTTGAGTGAATGAGTGAGTTAGTCCTGGCGAGAGTTGGGCAGGCGGTCCACTAAACCCTGGGGTACGCCCTAGGGGGAGGTGGGGTCGTCACAGATGGTATCAGACCTCTTATTGAGCTCGTACCGGGAGAGGGTTCTCGGACTGTGGGGACTGGTTTGTTAAGTGTGGAACAAATGTCTATTGTTGGGGATCTTAGATTTGTATGTTGGGTCGGAATCTCAAAAGTGGTTGATTTCCTCTTTAACCTACCTAACTCGAGTGGTGAATTATGATATTTTCGGATTCTTGTACTCGAGTACCAAAGAGTGATACCTTTATGATAAATCGATATCCCGAGTAATATTAGGATAAGTTTGGATGGCGAAAGCCAAGGCACGAGGGATGCGAATAGACTGGACTTGGGATATATTGAAAATATTAGTGAGATTTGAGACCCTTATTATTCACACGAGGGATGCGAATAGACTGGACTTGGGATATATTGAAAATATTAGTGAGATTTGAGACCCTTATTATTCACGTGTACGTACTTAGTTGTACTTCTTCAAGTTTTAATTAAGTGTAGTGCTTGAGCAATACCTAGGGTTAATGCCCAATAGGATATGTGGATTGCTATGATATGTACATAACGAAAGTATTTGCAATGTGTTCTATTATTTTTCATTTTATGATTTGAAAATGCTTTATCGAACTTTATAGCTGCTTTATTTTGCTTATACTTATATAGACTATTGTCACAAACTGGTATTGAGGATAGGCGGAGTCAAAGACGTGAAACTACCCGAGGACGCTGTTCTAGTCGGGGGCTAGACAGGCACAAGAACTAGTACGGGAACCGAGAGAGGAGAGAGGTGAAACGGTAGAGCCACAACCTGGACCCCGAACTGAAGGGGGGACCAAGTAGCAATGGCAATTCAGCAAATGACCAATATACTTGCTTGACTGGTAGAGCAGCAGGGTCAAACCCCTGTTAATCAACCTAGGGATCCTGAAATGGGGCAAGATAGGGCTCTAGAGAGATTCCAAAAGTTTTCTCCTCCTAAGTTCCTGGGAGGGCCGGACCCTGAGGGAGTTGAGAGGTGGTTGGAAACGATGATCAATATATTCGCTATTTTAAACTATGCGGAGGTTAGACAGGTGTAGTTTGCTACCTTCCAATTTGAGGAACCAGCCAGAGCCTGGTGGAACGTGATAAGGGCTAAGTGGGAGAGAGAGGGTGTAGCATGGACATGGGTGAATTTTGTACGGGAGTTTAACGAGAAATATCTCCCACCAATAGTCCAGGAGAAGAGGGATGACGATTTTATTAAGCCCCGTCAAGGAACCCTAAGTGTAGCTGAGTATGAGACTCAGTTCACCAAATTATCCAAATTTGCTCTGGAATTGATAGCTACGGAGCAAAGAAGAGTGAAGCGGTTTGTGCAAGGATTGCACGTAGAAATACAGGAAGCCTTGGCAGCGGCACAAATTAATACTTTTACGGAGGTTCTGGAGAAAGCCCAGAGAATAGAAATTGCCAGGGCACAAGTAAGGGCTTTTCATGCAAAACGGAGAGGTACGCCTAGTAGAAGTCAAGGGCAGGAACAATGTGATTTAGGTATGCCACCCTCTAAGGTGGGTCAAGGAAGTGGTGGTGAGACCCAAGGAAGTTGCTGCAAGAGAAGCCCAGGTAGAAGGGGACAAGCAAGAGGTGCCTCGCAGGGAGGTCGGACCTCAACCCCTCGAGTAACTTGTGGGTACTGTGGGAAATCTGACCATACCGAGGATAATTGCTAGAGAAAAACTCGAAAGTGCTTAAGGTGTGGAACTACTGAGCATCAGATCGCCAATTGTCCCCTGATCAGTGATGCTCAGTCGGCTGGCAAATCAAGCCTTAAACAACCGAATGTAGGAAGGCATAAACCCAGAATGCCAGCCAGAGTGTATGCCTTAGACCACCAAGGTAAATTTCATGTTTTTCATTATCTGGCTAAATGTTTGGCTAATGGTTAGATCTGGGAGCTAGAGAAGGACATGCAAGAAAAATACCCTGAGTTATTTACGAATAAATGTATGAATTTCGAGGACGAAATTCTTTTAAGGGGGAGAGAGTGTGATGACTGGAAAATTCGCTCATATTTTCTTAAAATTTCCTTTTATTTTGACTCAATTACTTTATGATAGTTTTACTACTCATTTACGCCCTCAAGAGTTGATGTATGCACGGATGGCGAGATGGATAGCGGCTTTAACTCAAGACTCTCATAGAGACCTCGAAGGCTTGAAGGATTTTAATCGGGTTATCTACACCATGACCCAAGCCCATGAAGAGTCAAGTGGGCCTCCAAATGAGTTGGCCGAATAGGGCCTTAGGCCTTAGTAGTTTTTAGCAATTGATTAGTGTTTAAGTAAGGGCATGGGCCGGCCCATCTTATCCCAAGACCATGGGCCGACTTTTCCCTTTCCTAGTCCCTTTAGGGTTTCAGTCACTTTAGCCTATAAATAGGCTTGCTTTGTAAGGTTTTAGGGGGACGTTTTATCAATAAAGTTTTGCATATTTTCGATTCTTCTTGAGAGAGAGATTCGACCCCTTTACTTGCTTTGGCAAGGGTTTTGAGCAGTCTTGCGTCCTGTCCTAGATTGTTCTACCGACCTATTCCCCTGGAGTATTCACCTTCATCGGAGTGTCGTCTACCGTCTTGAATCAAATCGTGTCGTCCGTTTGGTTCTAGATCCCGCAATTCCAAGCGTTGGACGTCCTCGCTAGATCCTTGGGCAAACGTGCTACGTGTCTCGAAACGTGTTGATCGAGGAACGTATCAGTTGGCTTCAGAGCTTTGGTAGAGGTATCTTTCGTTATATCCATATTTTTCGTAGTTATGTCGTAGAATTCTTAGTACTTTCCGCTGCCTTGTTAAAAAAAAAAAAAGAAAAAAAAGAGTCACTGTTCACCGGTACTGTTCACCGTACTGTTCACCTGACACTGTTCACCGGTACTGTTCACCCGACACTGTTCGTAGTTACTGTTCATTCGAATACAAATCTGTCCAGCCTTGTTGTTTTTGTTATCCAACTTGTTTACTTGGTTTTCAAATCTGGATTTTTGGCAAAACTTGTTGGAATTTTGTGAATCTTGAAGAGAACTTACAATAGTCTTGAGCTTCTTGAATTCTTGACCACAATCTTGAAATTTCTGAAGTTCCTGACAACTTCCTTGGAAGTTCTTGAAAGATCTTGGAGTTCTTGGTAGTTATTATTTGTGGACTTCCTTGTTTTGTGTCGTGGTTGATAGTTGTAGTCAAGAAAAAAAAAACAGAAAACAAAAACGAAAAAAAAAGAAAGAAAAAAGGAATCGGTTGGCAAGAAAAAAAAAAGGGAAAGGAAAGAAAGGGGCAACCGAATTGTTTTGAATAGGGAACCAAATCTGATTTGTGCAATCTTTCTTGGAATAGAATTTGGAAGTTACCAAACGTTGTTTCAAGAAGATTACCAAAGGTTGTTTCAAGAAGGTTACCAAAAGTTGTTTCAAGAAGATTACCAAAAGTTGTTTCAAGAAGGTTACCAAAAGTTGCTCAAGAGGAAAAGGATTTTCAAAAGATTTCCAAAAACTAACTTGTTTCCAAAATCAATTAGGAAACTAAGTAAAGCACTTGGATAACTCTTTGTACTCACTTGGACACTCTCTCTCCTACCTTTTTAGGAAACTTTCCCAAACTCTCTCATCCATTTTTTTTGGTCCTAAATTCTCTCATCCATTTTTTTTGGAAATTTTCCTAAAACTCTCTCATCCATTTTTTTGGAAACTTTCCTAAATTCTCTCATCCATTCATCCATTTTTTGGAAATTTTCCTAAAACTCTCTCATCTATTTTTTGGAAACTTTCCTAAATTCTCTCATCCATTTTTTAGGAAACTCTCCTCAAATTCTCTCATTCATTTTTAGGACATTTCCTATCTCATCCACTTTAGGAAACTCTCCTATATTCTCTCATCCACTTTAGGAAAATCTCCTATATTCTCTTCCTAGATTTTAGGAAACTTTCCTACATTTTCTCCTACATTTGCTCCTATATTTTCTCCTAGATTTTAGGAACACTTTCCTACTTTTTCTCTTACATTCTTGTGGTTACACTTGTGGAAAGGTTGGTAACGGTTGTTGGACTTGAGCAGCATTTCTCAACTACCTAATCCAACAGGTAAAGGTATTTGGTAAGTCCATTAGAACGCTTCGAGAGATACACGAGGGATGAGCACATACACGTGAGCTTGTGTGACGTGAGGAATCTCCTTTTCTTTGCTTACCATTTTGGCAGGTCACGCACTCATGCCTAGAGAAGTTGCGTCTTACCGATACAACCAAGAATTCTTGGAGAATGAGCCTCTCAAGAGGAGGGGTCTCAAGATGCCTACTCACAAGTACTCTAGTTCCATGCAATCCAGTTCACAACATGGGTATCATTCACTCCGGGAGGAGATGCAACACCACCGTGCTTTGTGTGTATATGAAAGGTATAAACAAGATTGTGATGAGTATGAGAAGGAGCAAAGAAGTCTGCATAGAGCATCCAAATCGAGGTCAACTTCAAGCAAACGAGGTGCATCTAAGAAGCGTCTTGACAATCAAGACGAGGAGTTTGAGAATTCTCGAATTGAGTCAAAGCTTCGTGAATCAAAGGAAAAATTCCGAAGTCAGACTAAAGCATTGATTGATGACATGATGGAAAGACTTAGCCAAGTGCTGGATTCACACTTGGAGCAACTTAACCATGTGCCAACCGGTGGTAATAAAGGAAAAATTCAGTCTAGTCTCTCGTTGATTGAAGAGCCACGTACGAATGAGTTGCTGCCGAGCTGTGAACAAGAGCTCCCCAATGAAAAACAAAACTCAAGTGCAATGAAGGATCAATGGTCCGAGAAGAAGGGAGTGGGGATAAGCAAGAACAATTTGGCCTTAGTGAAGAGTCAAGAAAAAGAGTTGACCATGTCTGCAAACATTGAACGTGTGAACACTTTGTTTGCTAACCAGATAACATGTGTTTTGTTTAGTATATCCTCGTTTGTGCAGGTTAAACAAAGTCAAGTAGAGTTGGTCATGGCATGTTCCATCCCGAAGTCACTTGGACACTTTGTGAGTTTCCATGGAGTTTGTCTTTTAGGAACTAAATCTCTTTGGTATCAATTCATGGAACAATGTCCAATCAAATCTGTCCGCGCCATTGGAGGATTCATTCGAGCTCATCTTAAAAGGGAAATTCCAGATTCTACTTCTTGTTCTTTACCTATGGTTCATTCATCACCTTTGCCTTATTTTGAGCATGTTACTAGCACTAACTCTTGTTGCTCTTACGTAGATCTTAATGAGGAAGGACTAGCACTGGACTCTCAAGTTGAATCAATTGGTGGAAGGAATATTGAAGTGTCAAAGGGAGTTCTCACATTTCAATCTTGCTCTAAACCTTCTTACTATTTAGTTAATAATGTTCCCTTATTTCTTTATCCAATTTCTGAATTGTTTCAAGTTGAAGGTTATTTTGTGTTTGTAGGTTGTAAAGTTGGCCAAAATTCCCCAACTATGACTAAGGAGTTGCAACCTGATTTCGTACTTGTTCCAGATGCATATGGCGCGAACGCATGTGATTCGTATGGAGTGCGTCTCACTTCATTACTACCGCTTATGTTGGGTGATGCACACAAGTGTGTCAATCACAATCCGAATGCTACCCCTACCTCCCTGGGTCATGTTTATATGGGTGTACAACACGGGTGGTTCAGTGTCCTACCTCCAGCTTGGAAAGTTGAGTCGATTCAGCAATGCCTAGGGTCGAACTGTACCATCTTGCACAACCAGATTCGGGGCTTTTTTAGTCCCAACGAACATCGTTATCAAGTGCACGTGAATGCCCATACTCGAAGACAAATTGGAGAGCTTTGTGTTGCAACCTGGAACGTTCACAAGCCTTACACACGTTCCTTCTTACCTTGGCGAATGTCCTTGTTCGAGAGGCCCTTGAAGCTGACTAAGAGACATGTGCACCAAATTATATTGATCATAACATGTACAAGTGTTATTCAATCAAAGAGGGCCAATATGTGGAGATTTGAGGCGTCATACTGGCAACTCTTGCTAGTATCATTCATCTCCATCCAGATTTGAGGACAAATCCTTCTTAAGAGGAGGGGACTGATGTATGCACGGATGGCGAGATGGATAGCGGCTTTAACTTAAGACTCTCATAGAGACCTCGAAGGCTTGAAGGATTTTAATCGGGTTATCTACACCATGACCCAAGCCCATGAAGAGTCAAGTGGGCCTCCAAATGAGTTGGCCGAATAGGGCCTTAGGCCTTAGTAGTTTTTAGCAATTGATTAGTGTTTAAGTAAGAGCATGGGCCGGCCCATCTTGTCCCAAGACCATGGGCCGACTTTTCCCTTTCCTAGTCCCTTTAGGGTTTCAGTCACTTTAGCCTATAAATAGGCTTGCTTTGTAAGGTTTTAGGGAGACGTTTAATCAATAAAGTTTTGCATATTTTCGATTCTTCTTGAGAGAGAGTTTCGACCCCTTTACTTGCTTTGGCAAGGGTTTTGAGCAGTCTTGCGTCCTGTCCTAGATTGTTCTACCGACCTATTCCCCTGGAGTATTCACCTTCATCGGAGTGTCGTCTACCATCTTGAATCAAATCGTGTCGTCCGTTTGGTTCTAGATCCCGCAATTCCAAGCGTTGGACATCCTCGCTAGATCCTTGGGCAAACGTGCTACGTGTCTCGAAACGTGTTGATCGAGGAACGTATCAAGAGTTGTAATGAATAAGAGATTTAAGGGTTTTACCCTTAGTTTTATAGTTCGGGTAAATTAGGGTTTTCGCGTATTTTGGACGTGTGATCACTTGGTGAGGTGTATGTACTAAATTTGGTGGTTAAGAGTGAATTTTAAATAAGAAAAGGTGTGTGATTAGAAGTAATAATAATAAGTTAGTGAATTGTAAGTGAAAACCCTAGTACATGCGAGTTAATGAAAAACGGTGTGAACCGACATGTACCGTTTGTTACTAAGTGAGTACACCACCTGAACACTACTTTATTACCTTAATCACCTTGCTTTTATTTCAGCTAATCACCCCTAAAATATCCTATAAAATAGCTAGCATTTTTTACCAAAAGAAAAGGAAGTAAGAAAAAAAAAACAAGAGGACCAATGGTGGCTTGACAAGTGTTGGCCAACCAAGTTTGACCAACAAATTTCCTATCTTCTTAACTTTGTTTTTGGACCAAAATTCCTGCACTTTTTTCTTCATTGTAATCGTGAGTTTGGAGAGGAAAAGAGAGGAGAGAAAACTCCATTTCCACCATAACAACCTTGCTTGAATCTTGAGAAAAGTAAAGTGAACCTTGAATCCACTCCGATTAATCTTTGGGAAAGCTTGGAGGTGAGCTTGGTGGAACCTTTCGGAGGAAGAAAGTTCTTGTATTATAACTTATTTTGGGGGTTTTGAGGTACTATACTAGAAACCTCTCTTGTTTCTTGCTTATTTTGCAATTTAAGCAAAACATGGCTTGATTGTGATGGGTTGTATGGAAGATTCATGATTTGGCTTATTAGCTTATAATTTTTAGTTAGGGTTTGAAATTTTTAGTTGAGATCCTTGTTTTTATTCTATTATATGATGTTGATAAGCTTGGATAGGGACTTGGGGTATTGATTCAAGATATAAATGTGAATTTCAACCATTGAATCATCAAATTCCAGAAAGTTGAGACCAATCTGTCCTGTTTCTGACCTGTTTAATTCGCCCATGCTAGAGGTCGAATCAAGCTTAGGTCAAAACATAAAAGTTGTATAGAATAGAGTTATATAGCTTCCTGTAAAATTTCAGCTCAATCAGAGCACTGAAGCATGTGAAATGACTAAATTACCTCTGACTGCCAAATGCACTGTTTCGCGGGCAGTTTTGAGATTTCACATTTTGGCTTCATTTTTCACCTTGATCCGTATCCAATCAGCTTTTGGTCAAAACATGAAAATTTTAGTTCTATGTTTCATCTTTCCAACACATCTGAAACGTCTCAATCGAACTTTTGTAGCTTGAGTTATTGCCGTTTGAATCCAGTGCTGACAACCAGACTGACAATGAAATTCTGGTTCTGTAATATGCAAATTCAACCTGGATCAATTGTGAACTGGGTTGACTTGTCGTCATGAAAGTTTTAGCCCTTTGTCTTAGCTTTGAAACGCCATAAAATACACCCCAATCCAATAAGCGTAGCTTCAATTGTGACCAAAACGCTAGAAGGTGTCAAGCCTGCTACTTAGTTATTCTTCTTTAATACTAGTTTCCAGCTTTGATTTTGGTAGTTGCATTGCTAGAATTGTCTTGTAATTGGATGATTTTGAGCCTAGTTGAAGAGCTATTGTGTTAAGCTTACTTATGTATTGAATTTGGGCTGAGTCGAGGAAAATAATGAAGCCATAAATGGCTGAAAAATAGCTAAATACAAAGGGTATGCTGCCCAAATTTTCACTCGAGGGTTAGGCGTGAGTACTCTCGAATTGAGCGAAGATTTGAGGTCGAATTGAACTTGAATTGTCTAGGGTATTCGAGTCTTATTTCAAAGGGTATGTAAGCTGGGATTTGGCCGAAACTCGTACCCTTGGAAACATGAAAGTATCGACCAATAGAAATACATTTTTCTCGTCTTTTTGACTCAAATGAGAATTCCAACATTTTATCGTTTCCTTACCAAAACTAAAAAAGCGAGCATGAGTTTTCTAGGGTGTGGTAAGTAATATGAATATTACCCAAATGAGTTTCTAATACGGTCGTCGATCAATACATTCGAGACACGTAGCACGTTTGCCCAAGGATCTAACGAGATTGTCCAACGCTTGGGTTGCGGGACCTAGAATCAAACGGACGGCACGATTTGATTAAAGGCGATAGACGACACTCCGATGAAGGTGAATACTCCAGGGGAATAGGTCGGTAGAACAATCAGGGACAAGACGCAAGATTGCTCAACACCCTTGCCAATGCAAGTGAAAGGCTCGAATTCTCTCACAAGAAGAAGAACCGAAAATAAAAAGTTTATTGATAAAACGTCTACCCTTCAACCTTACAAAGCTAGCCTTTTTATAGGCTAGAGGCTACTAAAAACCCTAAAAACCCAAAGGAACGCAATCGGCCATCTTGGTGTCAAGATGGGTCGGGCCGGTCCATGCTCTACTAAAGCAACTAATCTAACTCTAAGTGAACATTAAGGCCTAAAGCCCTATTGGGCCCACTCACTTGGAGGCCCACTTGATTCTTTATAGGCTTGGATCATGGTGTAGATGACTTGCTTGTCTCCTTCCAGGCCTTCAATATCTCTATGGACGCCATGTTGGTCTTGGACAATACGGACAAGGCCTTGGAGGGATTCCTTGAAAAGCTTGGCTCGTGCACGTGTGATTGGGCCCAATGGAACTCGGACCGGGTCATTGCGTGGGCCAAGGTCCATGCACACATCAATCCCCTACTCTTGAGAAGCATTTGCCCTCAAATCTGAATCCTCCTCGTCAAGAAACGGGCTCAAATCGGCAACATTGAAGGTCGCGCTAACATTGTATTCCCTAGGTAGCTCCAATTTGTAAGCGTTGTCATTGACTCTTTGGAGCACTCGAAAGGGTCCATCACCTCTTGAGGATAACTTGCTTTGACGCTGCTTGGGAAATCTCTCTTTTCGCAAGTGTAGCCAAACCCAGTCTCCAGGCTCAAAAACCATCTTACGACGGTGCTTATTTGCTTGCTGGATGTATTGCTGAGTACACCTCTCAATGTTTGCTCGAACGTTTCATGTAACCTGGGCACAAAATCAGCTTTCTTTTTCCCATCTAAGCTTGTGTGCTTAGAGGAAGGTAAGGGTACCAAATCCAGGGGGTCAGGGGGTTAAAACCATAGACGACCTCAAACGGTGAGTAGTGTGTTGCACTATGAACAGTTCGGTTGTAAGTAAACTCAACGTGAGGCAAACACTCTTCCCAAGTTTTAAGATTTTTCTTAATCAAAACCCGAAATAGCGTACCAAGTATGTGATTGACAACTTCAGTTTGTCCATCGCTTTGTGGGTGACTCGTGGTGGAGAATACCAATCTAGTGCCAAGTTTAGACCACAAAGTCTTCCAAAAATAACTCAAAAACTTGACATCTCTATCACTAACAATGGTCTTAGGCATGCCATGCAGACGGACAATTTCTTTGAAAAATAAGTTAGCAATATGAGATGCATCGTCGGTTTTGTGACAGGGGATAAAATGTGCCATATTAGAGAATCTATCAGCTACGACAAAGATGGAATCATTACCCCTTGGTTACCTAGGTAGGCCTAAGACAAAATCCATAGACAAGTCTACCCAAGGATAGTGAGAAATAGGCAATGGGGTATACAGGCCGTATGGATTTGTTTTAGACTTTGCCTTATGACAAGTGACACATCTACCAACCATGCGTTCAACATCTCTACGCATGTGCGGCCAATGAAAGTGCTCTTGTAACATGGCTAGAGTCTTAACAATGCCAAAGTGTCCCATGAGGCCACCGTTGTGTGCCTTTCTAACCAAAAGATCACGAATGGAAGAGTTAGGGACACACAATTTATCCATATAAAATAAAAACTCATTGTGCAAGAAATACTTTCCATGTGGACTCTTTATACAAGGTGCATAGATTTTCCCAAAGTCATGGTCATGGGCATATATCTCCTTGAGCATCTCAAACCCTAACAACTTGGCATCAAGAACAGCAAGCAAGAATGTCTACGAGATAAAGCATCAGCTACCACATTCGTTTTGCCAGTTTTGTCCTTAATGATATAGGAGAAGGTGTTGATAAAACTTACCCATTTGGCACGACGCTTGCTTAACTTCGGTTGGCCCTTGAGAAATTTCAAGGATTTGTGATCAGTGTGTATCACGAACTCCCTTGGGTGGAGGTAGTGTTGCCAGGTCTCCAATGCTCTTACAAGTGCGTAAAGCTCTTTGTCATATGTAGGGTAGTTCAGGGCAGCACCTCCAAGCTTCTCACTGAAGAACGCACAAGGCCTCTTGTCTTGCATGAGGACAGCACCAATACCTACACCCGAAGCATTACATTCAATTTCAAAAGTCTTGTTAAAGTTAGGTAATGCTAGAACAGGTGCATGTGTGAGTTTGTCCTTTAGGGTGAGAAATGCTTGTTCTTGGGCCTCCTCCCAATGGAACTTGTCATTCTTATTGGTCACGGCCGTCAGTGGGGCGGCAATGGTGCTGAAATCCTTGACAAATCACCAGTAGAAACCCGCCAATCCATGGAAGCTGCGCACCTCATGGACGGATGTTGGGGTCGGCCATTGCTTGATGGCCTCAATCTTAGACTCGTCCACTTTGATTCCCTGTGAGCTCACTACATACCCTAAGAACACAAGCTCGTTAGTACAAAAGTTGCACTTCTTAAGGTTAGCGTATAGACGCGCCTGTCGAAGTGCCTCGAGAACTAATCTCACATGCTCCATGTGCTCTTGTTCACTGCAACTATATATCAGAATATCGTCAAAATAAACAATAACAAATTTTCCAATGAAATACCTCAAAACATGGTTCATTAGTCGCATGAATGTACTAGGGGCGTTAGTCAACCCGAAAGGCATGACTAGCCACTCGTAGAGACCATGTTTGGTTTTGAAGGCCGTTTTCCATTCATCGCCTTCTTTCATCCTAATTTGATGATAGCCACTCCTCAAATCAATTTTGGTAAAGATTATAGCTCCATCGAGTTCATCAAGCATATCATCTAATCTAGGAATAGGATGACGATATTTCATAGTGATGGCATTAACGGCCCTACAGTCAGTGCACATGCGCCAAGTACCATCCTTTTTGGGGACAAGTACCACAGGCACAACACAATGATTTAGACTCTCTTGTACCCAACCCTTACCTAATAGGCCATCAACTTGCCGTTGAAGCTCCTTTGTCTCCTCAGGACCCATGCGGTAAGCAGGTTTGTTGGGTAGTGCACTCCAGGAATCAGATCGATTTGGTGTTCGATTCCCCGAATGGGTGGTAGTCCATCAGGGACCTCATCAGGGAAAACATCCTCAAATTCCTGTAAAAGAGCAACCATACTCGAAGGCAATGCCTTATCGAGTTCAGCAACATCTAAGAGCACATGTTTGCAAATCATGAGAAGTACAGGCTGATCAGAATTCACAACTTTTCTAACGTCCTTAGCCTTAATGATCATGTTTTGCTTCCTAGTGGTAGGTGTAGTGGGTGATTTGTCATGCGTAACACTAGGTGTGCTCATTTGACCCTTGGTCGATTGCTCCCTTTTAGAAGTGGAGCTCTTGCCAGGGTCGGCCGTCGTTTGCTTTCGCTTTTGACGGTCTATGTCACACTCCCTTTGCAATTTTAATTGGTCCTCATAAACTTGTGCAGGTATGAGTGGTGTGAGGACCTTACGTTTGCCATTGTGCAAAAGTGTGTACTTATTTGCCCTTCCATCGAATGTGACGTGTTTGTCAAATTGCTAGGGTCTCCCCAAGATGACATGTGTAGCATGCATAGGCACTACGTCACATACGACTTTATCAGTGTAACTACCAATTGAGAAAGGAACGCGTACCTGTTTGAAGACACGTACCTCGCCGTCCTCACTTAGCCATTGGAGGCGGTAAGGATGTGGATGTCTAGTAGTTGTGATGAGGAGGTCAAGAGAGCTATCCAAGTGGAGCAAGTAAAGGTACCATTGGGCCCGATAACACGATGATACGTTCCTCGATCAACACGTTTCGAGACACGTAGCACGTTTGCCCAAGGATCTAGCGAGATTGTCCTACGCTTGGATTGCGAAACTTTAAATCAACACGGACGGCACGAGTCGGTTTAAAGCGGTAGAACGACGACTCCGATGAAGGTGATTACTCCAAGGGATAGGTCGGATGAATAACCATGGACAAGATGCAAGATTGCTCAATAACCCTTGCCAAAGCAAGTTAAAGGCTCGAACTCTCTCTTAAGAGAAAACGAAAAGACTAAGAATTTTATTCATCAAACTTGTATCCCAAAACCCTTACAAAGCTAGCCTTTTATAGGCTAAAAATAACAAGGAAAACCCTAAGAAAACCCTAAGGAAGCAGTCGGCCATCTTGACTCCAAGATGGGCCGGCCCATGCTTCTACTAAGCAACTAACCCAATCTAATAAGCATTAAAGCTAAGGCCCTACTCGGCCAACTCACGTGGAGGCCCACTTGATTCTTCATGGGCTTGGATCAAGGTGTAGATTACTTGGTTGCCTCCTTCCAAGCCTTCAATGTCTCTATGGACTCCATTTTGGTCTTGGACAATTCGAACAAGGGCTTGGAGGGATTCTTTGAAGAGCTTGGCCCGTGCACGTGTGATTGGGCCCAATGAAACTCGGACTGGGTCATTACGTGGGCTAAGATCCGTGCACACATCAGTCCCCTCCTCTTGAGAAGGATTTGCCCTCAAATCTAAATCCTCCTCGTTAAGAAATGGGCTTAAATCCGCGACATTGAAGGTCACGCTAACATTGTACTCCCTAGGTAGCTCCAATTTGTAAGCGTTGTCATTGACTCGTTGGAGCCCTCGAAAGGGTCCATCACCTCGTGGGGATAACTTGCTTTGTCGCTGCTTGGGGAATCTCTCTTTTCGTAAGTGTAACCAAACCCAATCTCCAAGCTCAAAAATCAACTTGCGACGGTGCTTGTTAGCCTGCTAGATGTATTGTTGAGTACGCCTCTCAATGTTTGCTCGAACGGCCTCATGTAACCTGCACACAAAATCAGCCTTCTTTTTCCCATCTAAGCTTGTGTGCTCAGAGGAAGGTAAGGGTACTAAATCAAGAGGGGTCAGCGGGTTAAAGCCATAGACAATCTCAAAAGGTGAGTAGTGTGTAGCACTGTGAACAGCTCGGTTGTAGGCGAATTCAACATGGAGTAAGCACTCTTCCCAAGTTTTAAGATTATTTTTAATCAAAGTCCGAAGGAGTGTGCCAAGTGTGCGATTGACAACTTCAGTTTGTCCATCGCTTTGCGGGTGACTAGTGATGGAGAATAATAACCGAATGCCAAGTTTAGACCACAAAGTCTTCCAAAAGTAACTCAGAAACTTGACATCTCTGTCACTAACGATGGTCCTAGGCATACCATGCAGACGGATAATTTCTTTGAAGAACAAATTAGCAACATGAGATGCATCGTCAGTTTTGTGACAGGGGATAAAATGAGCCATCTTAGAGAATCTATCAACCACTACAAAGATGGAGTCATTTCCCCTAGGTGACCTCGGAAGTCCCAAGACAAAATCCATAGACAAGTCAACCCAAGGATAGTGGGGAATAGGCAATGGGGTATACAAGCCGTACGGATTTGTTTTAGACTTCGCCTTATGACAAGTGGCACATCTACCAACCATGCGCTCAACATCTCGACGCATGTGGGGCCAATAGAAATGCTCTTGTAACATTGCTAGAGTCTTAACCATGCCAAAGTGTCCCATGAGGCCACCACTATGTGCCTCCCTAACAAAAAGATCACGGATGGAAGAATTAGGCACACACAGTTTGTCCACATGAAATAGGAATCCATCATGCAAAAAGTACTTTCCATGTGGGTTCTTAACACAAGTAGCATATATGTCACCAAAGTCATGATCATGCGTGTAGAGTTCCTTAATCAGATCGAACCCTGATAACTTAGCATCAAGAACAGCTAGCAAAGAATGTCTACGAGATAAGGCATCAGCTACCACATTCGTCTTGCCAGTTTTGTATTTAATGACATAGGAGAAGGTGTCGATAAAACTTACCCATTTGGCATGGCGCTTGCTTAACTTTGGTTGGCCCTTGAGGTATTTCAAGGATTCGTGATCAGTGTGTATCACGAACTCCCTAGGGCGGAGGTAGTGTTGCCAGGTCTCCAATGCCCTCACCAGTGCGTACAACTCCTTGTCGTACGTAGGATAGTTTAAACAGCTCCTCCCAGTTTCTCGCTAAATAAGGCACAAGGCCTTTTGTCTTGCATCAGCACGGCGCCAATACCTACACCAGAGGCATCACATTCAATTTCAAAAGTCTTGTTAAAGTTTGGTAATGCCAAAACAGGTGCATGTGTGAGATTGTTTTTGAGGGTAAGAAATGCTTGTTCTTGGTCTTCCCCCCAATGGAACTTGTCATTCTTCTTGGTCACAGCGGTCATTGGGGCGGCAAGGGTGCTGAAGTCATTGACAAAACGTCGATAGAAGCCTGTCAATCCAAGAAAGTTGCGCACCTCAGGGATGGATGTGGGCGTTGGCCATTGTTCGATGGCCTCAATCTTGGACTTGTCTACTTTGATACCCTGCGAACTCACTACATAGCCCAGAAACACAAGTTCATTAGTGCAAAAGGTGCACTTCTTAAGGTTAGCGTATAAACGCGCCTTTCGAAGTGTCTCAAGAACTAGTCTCACATGCTCCATGCGCTCCTGTTCACTGCGACTATATATTAGAATATCGTCAAAGTACACAATAACAAATTTGCCAATGAAGTGCCTCAAAACATGGTTCATTAGTTGCATGAAGGTGCTAGGGGCATTAGTCAACCCAAAAGGCATGACTAGCCACTCGTAGAGACCATGTTTAATTTTGAAGGCCGTTTTCCATTCATCGCCTTCTTTCATCCTAATTTGATGGTAGCCACTCCTTAAATCAATCTTGGTGAATATGATTGCACCATCGAGTTCATCAAGCATATCATCTAATCTAGGAATAGGATGACGATATTTCACAGTGATGGCATTAACGGCCCTACAGTCAGTGCACATCCGTCAAGTACCATCCTTTTTGGGGACAAGTACCACAGGCACAACACAAGGACTGAGACTCTCTTTTACCCAACCCTTTCCTAACAGGCCATCAACTTGTCGTTGAAGTTCCTTTGTCTCCTCAGGACCCATGCGGTAAGCGGGTTTGTTGGGTAGTGGTGCTCAAGGAATGAGGTCGATTTGGTGCTCGATCTCTCGAATGGGTGGTAAGCCATCAGGGACCTCGTCAGGGAAAACGTCCTCAAATTCCTGCAAGAGAGCTACCATACTCGCAGGCAATGCCTTATCGAGCTCAGCAACATCTAAGAGCACGTGTTTGCAAATCATGAGAAGTACAGACTGGTCAGAATTCGCAACTTTTCTAACATCCTTAGCCTTAATAATCATGTTTTGCTTCCTAGTGGTATGTGTCGTGGGTGATTTGTCACGTGTAACCCTAGGTGTGCTTACTTGACCCTTGGTCGGTGGCTCACTTGCAGAAGTGGAGCTGTTGCCAGGGTCGACCGCCTTTTGTTTCCTTCTTTGACGGTCTTGCTCACACTCTCTTTGCAACTTAAGTTGGTCCTCATACACTTGTGCAGGTGTAAGTGGGGTGAGGACCTTGCGCTTGCCATCATGCAAGAGTGCGTACTTGTTTGCCCTTCCGTCGAATGTGACGTGTTCTCCCCAGGATGACATGGGTTGCGTTCATAGGCACGACGTCACAAACAACTTCATCAGTGTAAGTTCCAATGGAAAAGGGAACGCGTACCTGCTTGAAGACACGTACCTCTCCATCCTCACTCAGCCATTGGAGGCGATAAGGGTGTGGATGTTTAGTAGTGGGGAGCCCTAAGCTCTCAACCATGAGTAGGTTTGCCACATTCGTGCAACTCCCACCGTCGATGATGAGGCTGCACACCTTGTCTCCTACCTCACAACGGGTGTAAAACAGGTTCTCGCGTTGCAGTTGCTCGTCCTCCTTAACTCGGGCGGTTAGCACTCGTCGTGCCACCAATCACCCTACTTCTCCTTGTGTAGGCGAGCAATCTTCCTCAACTGAGTCTTCATCCAGGCAGTCGCCTTTGGTTAATTTTGGGTATCTCCTCACAGTCGTCATCATCGGACACGATCTCGCCATTGTGAGTGATTAGCATGACCCGTTGGTTTGGATATTGAGACTGGATATGTCCAAACCCTTGTCTCTTAAAGCATTTGATGTCCCTACTCCTAGTCTTAGGAGTCTCATGTGGTGCCTTGGAAGTAGATCTGGATGTATCGACAACTTTATTAAGGGTGGAAGAGGGATTTCGATTAGGAACATTACCTTGAGTTCGGCTTGAAGAAGTTGGTGTGGCCGAATACCCAGCTTCGTGGGTCGCCCTCCATGGTTGGTTGCCCTTCCATGAGGTCGAGCTGGAAGACTGGAAGGTACGGGCTCTTTGCCTTAGTTTCTTTTCCCTCTCGACCTTGATAGCGAGTTCAAGAAGGTCTTGCATGTCCACGTAGTGTTGGAGCTCCAAGGCTTCTTGAAGGTCAGGGTTGAGACCTCGAAGAAACCTAGCCATGGTTGCTTCGCTATCTTCTTGAAGGTTCACCCTCATCATGGCCATCTCGATCTCCTTGTAATAGTCCTCCACACTCATGTTGCCTTGAGTGAGGGTTTGCAGTTTGGAGTGGAGATCTCGATTGTAGTAGCTTGGAACGAATCGCTTACGCATCAGTGCCTTGAGCTCTCGCCAAGTTTGGACTCGCGGTTCCCCCATTCTCCTCCTATGGGTCCTCACTTGGTCCCACCAAACTAGGGCGTAGTCGGTGAACTCAACGGTGGCAACTTTAACCTTTTGTTCCTCGCTATAGTCGTAGCAGTCGAAGACCATCTCGATGCGGCCTTCCCATTCCAAGTAAGCTTCGGGATCACTCTTGCCTTTGAGCGTGGGTACTTGAATCTTAAGCCCTTTGAGTTCGTTCTTAGACGTGTCCCTCTTAGGCCTCTCGGCATGTTCATCATTCTCGCTACCCGAATAACTTTCACTATTTGCTCCCCTGGTGTCACGGTTACTCCGGTGGTGAGATCTAGAGCGAGAGCCTCGGGTGAGACTCTTGGAGAGTTCATCAAACCGGGTGTGCAACTCCTCCATTTGTTGCTCACTAATGCGTTTAAGCTCATGCTTCATGGCGGCGAACATCAATGAGTAGTCATTGGTGGGAGGTTGTTGCTCCATGTCCTGCAAAAAGGGTTAGTTACAAGAACAATGCAAATATATATCCTTACTTCACTCCCTTAATGTGTATAGCACTCAAGCACTCTTGTTAGACTTACCAAGTACCTTTACCTGTTGGATTAGATAGTTGAGAAATATTGCTCAAGTCCAATGGATTTGACTCCAACCTTTTCCCAAGAGTAATCATGGGTGTAAGACACAATTTGGGTGAGAGTGCGAGATGGAATGGACGAATTTGAAGGGTTATGGGTGGCGGGTAGATTTGGAAATAATGCTAAGGAAGGAAACCCTAGTTTTCCTAAAGTGTAGGGGTAGTTTCCTAGAATGGATGAGAGAGTGTAGCAAAGTTTCCTAAAGTGGATGAGAAAATATAGGAGAGTTTCCTAGAGTGGATGAGAAAATATAGGAAAAAGTTATCCAAGTGCTGTACTTAGCTTCCTAAATTGATTTGGGAAACAAGTTAGTGTTGGGAACCATTTAGAAAACCTTTCCTTGAACAACTTTAATTAGTTTCCAAATCCCAATCCAAGATGGATTACCAATCAGATTTGGAGCCTATCCTTCCCACGAAAATTCCAGAAATTTTCCCTCTTAAAAACCTTTCCACAAGTCGGCTAAGCTCCCTTTAAAATCCCTCTCTTCACAGCCGCACCTTACTCCAAAAATTGGGCTCTTTCTACTCCCAAGAAACAAGCAATTCGGCCCTCCCCTCTTCAAGACAGTTTTGGTTCTTGTCCCAAGACAATGGCTTCCCAAGGTAACGTGAGTAATGTCACTCAAGGGTCCCCCAAAGGGCTTGCTCAAGAAGCTCCCAAGAAATTTGTTCCTAAACCAAGAAAGCCCCGTATGGATGCAAGAACGTACAAGAAACTTTTTATTCGAAGGGAGGTGCAAGTTTTCAAGAACCACGGTCAAGAAATTCAAGAACCTCGAAGGGTGGCTCAAGAGATCAAGGCACAATGTGATCAAGAACTTCAAGAAGAGGTAGGTCAAAACTTTTGAGCACTTTTCCTTGGGGTTTAAATTTCTGTTTTGGGTAGAAACAAGATGTAACAAATCTGACTTGGTAATAAAGCACCACGTTCTTCCTTTTCTTTCCTTGCTCGGCCTCCTTGCCCTAGCCGAATGGGCTGCTTTCTTTTCTTTTCCGTTTTTGTTTTTTTTTTTTGACTTAAAGAACAACTCAACAACTTGGCCGAATGAAAAAGTAAAATCTGGTCAGCCCTCTTTCCTTCTCACAATCAACGAACAAGAACCACAGGTGCTTACAAAACTTCCAAGATAAGTTTCAAGAACTTCAAGATTAGTTTCAAGAACCTCAAGAAACCCTAAATTCTTGTAGATTTCCTTCAAAATTCGCAACACCAACAAGTTTAAAACCCCAAATCAGTTTAGAAAACTAGCTAAAACAACTTGGATAAGGCAAGTTAAACTTGGACAGATTTGACAAGGAAAGAAAATCTTAGTGCAAGCAAGAAACCCTAGCCGCTAAAAACCCTAATACGAGATAAAGATCCCTAGCAGCCGCCAGGTTCCTCCTCTCTCACTGCCCAAACGCCAACCAAACAACACAAACAACGATTTGACAGAAATTGGGGCTTACGAAGACCAAACAAAACGCTGGACAGGTTGGAGACTCAATAACGACTCATCTACACAACACAAGTCGCGGACAGATTTCAATGATGCAACATGCGAACAGAATTGCAGTCAAATTTGAACACCAATACGATCAGAAACTTGACGCAACAACAAGTGCAAACGGACAAAATTTTCCTTAGAATCAAGGCACAACAAGTGCGGTCAGAATTGAAGACAACTACTTCGGACAGAACATAGACGTGACCAGAAATTGGACACAACAAGAGGACGAAGGTGCAGACAGGAATTTAACACAAGGAAACACACGGACAGAAATTTCTCTTTTTTTTTCGACAAATGATGCAACAAAGGGTATAACTAGACGAACAGAAATTTTTTTTTTTTGAGACAATCGCAGCGGACACAAAGGAAACTAACGATCAACAAGGACAAACAATGGATATAACGAAAGATACCTCCACCTAAGCTCTGAACCCAACTGATACGTTCCTCGATCAACACGTTTCGAGACACGTAGCACATTTGCCCAAGGATCTAGCGAGATTGTCCTACGCTTGGATTGCGAAACTTTAAATCAACACGGACGGCACGAGTCGGTTTAAAGCGGTAGAACGACGACTCCGATGAAGGTGATTACTCCAAGGGATAGGTCGAATGAATAACCATGGACAAGACGCAAGATTGCTCAATAACCCTTGCCAAAGCAAGTTAAAGGCTCGAACTCTCTCTTAAGAGAAAACGAAAAGACTAAGAATTTTATTCATCAAATTTGTATCCCAAAACCCTTACAAAGCTAGCCTTTTATAGGCTAAAAATAACAAGGAAAACCCTAAGAAAACCCTAAGGAAGCAGTCGGCCATCTTGACTCCAAGTTGGGCCGGCCCATGCTTCTACTAAGCAACTAACCCAATCTAATAAGCATTAAAGCTAAGGCCCTACTCGGCCAACTCACATGGAGGCCCACTTGATTCTTCATGGGCTTGGATCAAGGTGTAGATTACTTGGTTGCCTCCTTCCAAGCCTTCAATGTCTCTATGGACTCCATTTTGGTCTTGGACAATTCGAACAAGGGTTTGGAGGGATTCTTTGAAGAGCTTGGCTCGTGCACGTGTGACTGGGCCCAATGGAACTCGGACTGGGTCATTACGTGGGTTAAGATCCGTGCACACATCACCAAAGCTCTCAAAACCTCTTGATAGCTTACTTTGAAGAAATTAGAAATCCTCCCAGGCAAACAATCAACTTATAATTTTGGAGCACGAGAATGTGGCAATCCTCAATGGAATAGAGAATAATGAAATGATTGACTCGAGGAACAATGAAATGGCACGACTCAAATGAAAGGAAACAAAGAAGACTAAGACAATGAAAATACTCTCTTTTTTTTCTTTTTTTTGAGAACCGCAAGCTGCTTTGCTTGTTAATAGGTCCGAATGGCTGCTAAGGGGAAAGAAATGTGGGTGGTCGCTTCCTAAAATGGAGGGAAAATGGTCGAAGAAAGGAAGGGGCAGGAAAGATAAGGAAATTCCTAAAATGTAGCAAGAAGTAGTGGCTAAAATGTAGGAAGGGGTTTCCTAAAAATTTGGTGTGGGTGGCGGCTGGAATGGATGCTACAAGGTAGGAGTAATTGCTGCTAAAATGTAGGCGAATAATCCCTAAAAAGTAGGTAAATAGGCGGCTTCAATATAGGAAGTGGTAAGAAATTTTAGGAGAAAATTTAGGGGCTGACCTTGGAAGCCTAGCAAATAGGAAACCTTCACAATTAGGAAACCAATTCCGTTTAGGGAAAAAAAAAGCAATAAAGAGTCACAGCTGACTTAAGGGTATTAATACCCTAATAGCCGTGCACCTTAACCTCCTCAAACAAGCTCAATTTCGGTTTTCCTTAGGCACAAATCACACAAGGCCGATTTGGGTTGGCTCAAGAACACGAATCAAAAGAATGGACAATCAACAAGGTGACACTAACAACCCTTCTCAGGCTCCCCCCCAACGGGTTACCCAAGATATGCCCAAGAAATTTACTCCAAAACCACGAAAACCCTTTACTACCGCACGGGAGTATAAGAAACTTTTCACTAGGAGAGTGAAACAAGTTCCCAAGACTCAAAGTGCTCAAGAATTTCAAGAAGTAGTGGACCAAAACTTTTGACTTTTTTTTTGATTGTAGTTGACAATAAAATTTCTATTTGGCTTGGCCAATAATTATTTTGCTTGCTTGCTTCTTTTTTTTTTTTAAACGACAAAGCAAAATAAGGACGGGCTAGGGTTTCTCTTGGACTTGGCTGGCGCACCTATAATTGTGTATGCCGACAAAAAGGAAAGCAAAATCAGTTTCATGCCACTACCAACTGTCAACGCACCACTGATCGGCAGAACCATCCTACATGTTTCACATGTTTGGCTCTGAAATTGGGTAGATGCGTGCGACCAAGGATTTGCTCGCACTTATTATTATTGTAAGTAGTGAAAGTAATATATGTAGATGCAAGTCACACATTTCATCATAACTATTCATAAACATTATAACTATCAATATAAAACTATTTTACCAACAAATATTTAAAAGATTAAAGTTTGTCTCAGTAATAAAAATTTTATTTAAAATATATTGCCATAAATATTATAGTACATTTTTTGAGGTGTGCATTGAGCACTAGTATATATAATGTTGCTTCTCTTGTACAATAACTACAACTAAATCAAGCCTTTTAAAGTTAATTTACAAATCTATGATTTGAAAGCCAAGTATAGGATTCAAACAAAACTATCAAGCCCAAGTTGACCGCATTGTTGTCTTGGATCAAGCCTCATACATTTACGTCAAACTGGCTTCCCAAACACAAGTCTTATCATCGAACTTGTCCACCGCCCATGAATACATCAATATCACCAGGTAGCCCATCATTGGCTGGACATGTGGACACCTTTACGAACTTAATGGATCGATACAACGGAGACTTACTTTCCCAGTTCCGAGCATTAAGCTGACCACCTAATCCTTTTGGGCCTTTGGAGTCGTTCGGGCCTTAATTCCCACTTATATAACGATGGATGGATAAGAAATGATAAGAACGGAATGTTATTCGCACTCCTATTTTTGTTAATCATATCCTGATTATTATTTTTATTATATATTTTTTATTTATTAAATTATATGATAAAACAAATTGTTGCAGTATAATTAACAAAAATTGGAGTGTAAATAATATTTTCTTCTAGTCAAAATATTGTGCGGAAAAAAAGTATGAATCTACGACTATTTATTAATGCAACTCTTAATTTCCTTAATCATAATTTAAGTGGACTAATAATTTACCTTATAAATATCCCGCTAGATAAATCCTTTAATATTTGTACGACAACGTTTTGCACTAAAAGAGAAGTTTGGAAGGTGTATTTAGAAGGTTTGGCGTGAGCTGAAAGACATATAGATTTCCTTTTGCATATTCTTTATGTATCAGTTTCTTTTCTATCGTCATTTCTAGAATTTGTCTATGCAATTCGAAACATACATTTATTTATTCCCATAACAAAAAGATAAAAGCTACAAAACGAACAAACCAGAAATTTGGTTGAAATAGACTGCCCTCCCTATATTTCAATCATACACAGTGAATACTTGCACTTCCTTCCATAAATTAAAAAATGGCAGAAAGCCTGGCACGCAACTTTGCCACTCGCCATCCACCACCTTGATTTGTTCAAGGTTTGCAAGTTTTTGACTTGTTTCTCCATTACAGCTAGCTAGTTTAGGTAAACTACATTATGGTCTATAGAAAATTATGTTGATCTCTAGATTGTTTTAGCAGTCGGTGAACAAAAGTTTAATATTTTTCATGACGTCTAAACTTGTCTACATTGATAGTGTATACTTGTATAGGCTATGAATGTACGCTATAGAATCCAATTTGGATTTAAACTCCAATTTTTGTACATGTAACATGTATTCATACCTATTAGTGTATATACAGTCAGTATATATAAAATTAATTCTTTTCATAATTACATCATATCATGGTGCTAAAATTTTCCCTATTAACTTTTAACTATTTTGAAAAAAATATATATTCAAATTATCTTCTTGCATTATCATAACCCTAGAAAATAGCCTTTATTTTGAACAAATTAAGCTGGTTGATTTGCCGAACTTTGTGACCACAAAAATAAAAAAATTTCCTAATTTTACAGTTACAAGATATAGCTAACTAGTCCTTTTTTTAATGTGATAAGATGAGAGGAATAATAAGTAGAAAGTTTTGAATTCAAAACCTCCCAAAAATTTAGATAGTCATAAACCTTAAAAGCAAGGAAGGTAGGTGTAATTTTTGAAACTTGAGAAGAGCTCTCTATAATTACTGGAAACCTCAAGGGATGTTTCTGAAATTATCCCTTTTTACATATACGCATTAATTAGTCATACAAGTATTCCTGGGCCTCTGGATTTAGATTTTTTTGGAGTACAATTAAGAATTTGTGTATCTAGGTTTTCTGGCAATTATGAGGAAGATAAGTCACTTTCTTTGCTATTCATACTCAAGCATTGCGGTTTTTACGCCAAGCAAATGCAATTCATAATGCAAGGGGATAAAATGGGCATAAATCACAGGAAAATCCGAAAAAATTTAAGCAATTCATATTGAAATTTTATTGATTGTTGCTCAGAAAAAGGTATATTTAATAACAAGCTGTGTTCTGAAACCTAATATCTTAAACGATTAGCATTTCCAATCAAGTACAGAAAGCTTAAGGGCGTACAAGTATCTTGAACTTCATGCCTGCCTCCAGCAATTTAAAGATTAGAAGTTAAAAACAATACAATAGTTTGAAGGGTTCATCAAAATAGAACAAAAGGACAAAGATACTGACTTTTTTCTGTTCTGTATTTTGATCAAAGAGAGGAAATAATTAGCAGAATTCAATTTTTCCAGGAGGATAATCTGTTGCTCCTTGCTTAACATTCTTGGGGTTAAAAAAAAGGACAATCAGATTCCCATAGTAAAATATTTGTCTGAATATTGAAATGGTACCTTCAGCACAAATGTAGAACTCTCGTTCTTTTCAGATCATGTTGGGATGCATCTCAATAATTTGAATAATGATTCTCGATATATAACAACATCAAGCAATACTATATCCATTAAATTTATAGCAAATGTGAACCACAGACATAAACATAAAACATGAACCTCATCATATCATTGATCACAGGGTACATCAAAATGGTCATTCATCCACCTTAAAACATGATAATAATTAATTCATATGAAGTTGGTTATAGCTTGAGATGATATGATCAGCAGCAATATGTCTTAGACCTCCTTCACTTGTACAGCTCCATTAGTCACTTCTTTGTTCTGTTCGTCAACTTTCTTGCCTGCAGCATCAACTCCATTTTCAATGGCAGCGGAACCAGCATCAGCAGCAACCTTCACATCTTCCTTGACACCATGTTTCTGAGTTTCCTCCACCAGAAAAGCATCAATCGGAAAATTCCTTGACAGCCCTGCAGGAGTCTTGAAATGAATCTGCCCAGTTGAGGGCTCATCCACATAAATCTCGTTAATTGTTACCCACATCAGAAGCTCCTTAGCCTTCACTCCAGTGAGTTTCTTGATCCTGTTCTGCTCAACATATGCTGTGACTTCAGGCGCATACTGAACAAGCTTGCTGATCTTCTGAAACTTGTGCTCAGTTTTTTTCTTGGACCTCAGCCAAACAAAGCCTGTGTCCTTCACATGTCCACATTCTTCCATGTCTTCCATGGGTAGAAGACCATTTGGCAATCCCACTTCTTTGAGCAAGAATTTTGATTTCTCTTGGCAAATTTCATTTCCATTGTACATCTCTGATGCACTTGCTTTGATCTCATCTGTCACCAAAGGCATGATTTCTTTTCCCCTTCTTTTTCCTACTAGCCTTTTTTTTTTCTTCTAATTGTTAGCTATACTTGGATAAAAATGGAACGGGAGATTTGACAAAGCTGCAGGGCTAAATATAGTTGTGATTCTAGCAGTTTACCCTTAGAGTTGTCTAAAACTGCCAAAACACCCCCATCGAGAATCATCAAATTTCCTCTAGAATAGTTATGCAGCAGTCAAGTCACATGCAAGCTAATAAATGTACTTAATTAGTGAATTCTGATAGTATTTTATTTCTAGGTCAAGTTCTTGAGTGAAGACCATTTCTTGTGTTATTCTATGTTTCCTCAAAATCATGCAAACCCCTACTATCAATGAAATTTACCACAAAAAGTTTATTTGTATATCAAATGTACGTTATCTATTGAATGGTCCAAGTGACTTTTCCTTGCCCTAAATTATTAAGAAATGGAATTCAATTTGCAATTCATCTTGAGTATACGTATATAGAGGAAAAGGAGCTCAAGGACATTTTGTTTCTTCAGACTAATATTTTACCACTTAAAACCTAAAGCAAGTTTAACTAAACAAGTAAACTTCAAATCTACAAAGCGATAAGTCAATTATCTGTAAGCTTAGCTTTCTATCCACCATTAAGCCACCACATAATTAAACTCTTCCAACCTAATGCAGTTGGTTTCTTAAATAACAGTACAATTAATAATGCATAATCAACATCTGCATTTTCTTGATTGCATAATCTATTTATGATTTTCACATGCTCACGTAGCTTTTTGGAGACGAAATCAAGAAATTTTGAGTAGGAGGGAAGGCTGGAAATGCAATTTGCCTGTAGCAGTGGGACAGTTTATGCATCATCCTCCCATCACAATTTATTGTTCTAGGTGGAAAGTTGAGAGGAAATTAAGAGGGAAGGAGGTGGTTGGAAGGAGCAACCAGTCATAATGTTCCATGTGTGATGTAGTTGGGAGGGTTAACCCAACTTTGTAGAGTTTCATAAACAAAACAAATGCGACCGTCATTTGATCTTTTGTGGTCTTCCTTCCTTTGAATAATAGTATGTTTCTCAAAAAGCAATTCTAATTTGGAAGCATTAATTACACATTGATTATGGTATTAACAAAAAGTACAATTTGTGAAAGCTGGAAAGACACCTCACACATCTAGGAGGATTCATGTATACATACTACTGTCTCTAAAATGTGAAACTAATATTTCATGAAATGTTTTTGATGATTGTGAGATCTTGATTAAACTTCCCAATTTTCTGTTATTCCCTTATATTTTGGAAGGATTTGGAGCCTCTTCTCGAACAAATTTTACATACTTCTCTCTGTCAACGAAAATTTTCATCAATTCCAAGAATTTAGATAATTGAATTTTTTTTTTTTTTGAATAATTTAGTGATTCAGAAAGATGCTAGTTGTATTGTTCAACAACACAACCTCACAAAGTAATAGATATATTTAATAGATAATTATTTGTCAAGGCTCCATCATTCAATAATAGATATTGGACCATGCATGGTTGACAAATGCTAGTTGTAAAAATGAGGCCACCGCAATCACAAGTTACACAAAGGCCGCACGTCTTCTTGCTGTCTATGAGAAGTTGGAAGGTGGAAACCCCGTCCATTTCTCTATTTAATTTGGCTGTCGATTTCACGTTGAATGAAAATTTTACTGACATATATCAGATACAAATCAAGGTACATTACATGTATGTGGTTATAATTATGGTGAAAGACTGAAAGTGAAACCAACCAGTTCTCTCTCTGTTGTCACTTTGAACTCTTCTGCTCCTTGCACTTCAGCTACCATTGCCGACCTTTCAATGTGGAACACAGTAATTGTTGGACCAACCAACTGACCACTCTCACAATTTGACTTGGTATCAGTTGGCTTAGGTATGTATGTAGCTGGATTATTTAGCTCTTCACAGTTTTAATGCATGCATGGCCATGGTCTTCAACCTCCACAGATATGTATGTATGTATATGTTGGCCCTCAAAGTTAACATGCTAACCATTCTTAATTTATTAAGGTTGAAGACAGCTCTTTAATCCATGGCCCCTGCTGATTGTCCAGTTTGATAGATATAGGAGCATGCTACATGGGCACCCCCCCCCCCCCCCCCCCCCCCCCCCCCCCCCCCCCCCCCCCCCCCCCCCCCCCCCCCCCCGCAACCTTCTTTTAATTTTTGCGATTAATTCGGAAAACCCCCTTCCTGAATTTCTAACATTTGACCTGGGTCATCTCAAATTTTAAAAAATCTTCACTTTACCTCCCTTACTTTAAACTTTTCTGTATCATTTACCAACGTATTTTAAATTATAATTAAAAATCATTGGAGTTAAATATAATCTCATTCCAAATTGCCCTTTGACTTATTTATTACAAACATGGTATATTAATAATAAACAAAAGTTATCGGGACAATATAGTGTGGTGTTTTTAAATTCTGAGAGTTAGTATTTGAAAGCTTATATGAAGTTTTGCAAGTTACAAGGATAATATTTTCTTTACGAAGTTCTATAAATCATTTACATTTTTTTTTTTTGAATTTTCTAAATTTTTTTGTCCAAATTGATGGTTTGAAAACTAAAGAGATAAGACATGCTAAAAATTATATATAAGTTCCTTTGCATTGTTTTCAAACTAGTGCAAAAAGGTATTATCGTAGTTGTCAACTATTGCAAGTTATTTTAAGAAAATCATATAAGTAATTTAACATTCCTCGTACGGAGCAATGACACAAAAATGATTAAAGGGTTTTTTGATCTTCATATCAACTTTTAAATTTTCATCAAAGAACTATATCGATCAATTTACAAAAATTAAGAGATAAATTTGGTGTGCTATGACAATTAAGAAATAACAAGAAACGGGAAATTTTGATTAAAAAAAAAATTGTATTCTCTCTCCCAAAATGAGTTTTTTAATATTATATTTTGAAGTGGATTTCAAATGTTGGAAAAAGCTTAAAGTAGAGAAGGCAAGTGAGAGATTTTTCAAAATTTGAGAAAGTACCAAGTGAAACTATCAGAAACCTCCTCAGAGGAGGCTTCTGAAATTATCCCTTAAATTTTTTTTCCCCCTCAATTTTCAAGGAAACCTTTTGTTTTGATAGTTTTTGTTGCAAAAGGTGTTAATTACGTACATCTATTCCTTTCTCACTGCGGTGAAACTCGTTAATTCATTTCAATGAATAGTGGTCCCTCAGTTTCGCAGTTGTTTAACAAGTTGCTCAAGGGTGAATTCCGGTCCTATCCATTCAATTCTTTGCAACCCGTTGCCAATATCTGTATGTGGAATAATGGTTCCATTTCAAATTACCGAAGGTTACTAGTCACTCTTCCCAATGATTGATAGCCACCTGCGCATACATAAAAACATACATGTATATGTGAACATGTGCACTTACACAGGAGAATTGACCAGTAGTGTATAATATGGCAAAAGGGTAGGGATCAAAATCAAATTGCAAGGACCGCAGCCCGAAGATGCATCATCATGAATTTTTTGGGCCATCACTAGACTATAAACGGTGGTTTTCTTGAGCAGGTAAGGCAAGGCAAAGTGGGAAACTTGAGGGAGGGATACTAGCATTCGTCTGCTGGAGTTTATTGCGTAACATCCTTTAGTTTCTGCAACTGTGTATGCCCAACACGCTGCTAAACATATTAGACATGCAGAGACCATGTATAGTCTAGTTTATGACTTGCAACAGAACTGTCCTTTTCGTTCATGAAGCTCTTACCTAGATCTGTACCGCAAGTCTCCCTTTCATTCATTCATCTATTGGTTTCATTTGAGTGCATTTTCATCTTTGGCAGGATGATCAAAGTTTTCTTGATACATGTAGAAGAAACAAAATTTTCATTCTAAATGAGGAAATAATTTCAGGGAACACATAGTTTTTTTTCGTTTCTGGCAAAGAAGAGTGAACTAGATATTATATGATGTCCAAAAGAGCAAAGGATAAGAGCATGGAGCCCTCCTTTGGCTTTGGGTTGACTGCATAGCCTAGTGCTCTTCATAAGCAAACTACATTGGCAGCCTCCTAACTTTTACAAACT
The DNA here is from genome assembly GCF_003713205.1 of Coffea eugenioides. NCBI lineage: Eukaryota > Viridiplantae > Streptophyta > Magnoliopsida > Gentianales > Rubiaceae > Coffea > Coffea eugenioides. Next base: position 27,825,071 of record NC_040037.1, read on the forward strand.
GACGATTACTTCTGAACCATACCCTGTCCATTATGTACTAAGATTATAAATACTATTCAAACAGGAAATAAATGCAATCGAAGTAAAAGTGAGAACACGAATACTAAAAATACAAAAAAAAAAAAAAAAAAAAAAAAAAAGGAAGATGAAGGCAACCAAAAAAAAATGCAAAGAAAGGCCTAACAAGGAAGGAAAAGAATGGCCTTCTATTTTCTCTTTGAATGAAACGTTTTATACAAGAGGAGCTAGGAGGAGAATTCAGACGGTATTCTGAGATGAGGGACAAAATACCCTTAATAATCGAACTATATCCCTTATACCCGATCCTTGAATGGGATTTTCCGAGTTTCAAGCAACAGAGAAACTCTGCCTTGCAGTTTCCACTTTTGCTCCTCTCTTATTCCATCAGATGCAAACAGCCCTCACTGTGTTATAAGCCTCCCCTTCCATTCTGTTGCCGAAATTGTTCAGCAAAGACTCGATTTGCTTTACCTCTTTTGGTAGTGATCCTGTGAGTACCTACACCCAGAGACAATGTTTTAGAACCACAGCTTACTACCAGGACAAACTGTTTTTTTTTTAAAAAAAAAAACCTCCATCTAATAACGTATGCATGCAAAAACTTTGGCCTCAGACGTAATCACACGATCTCTAGACGAAGGAGATTGCGGCATTTTTGAATATGATGTACAAGGGCAGTACCAATTTCGAAAGTTAAGAATAGCTGAGCACTTACTTCATAACCAGATTCTGTGATAAGGATTTCATCTTCAATCCTTATCCCAATGCCTCTGTACCTGCATAGGGTATTCAGAGGAGATAAAAAGTCGGTTTTCTATGACAATTTCAGCAAACAAACCAAGAGTACATCAAATAAATGCTAGAACTGATCCGACCATACTATCCTTTTTATTGTTTTTTTCTGGGAAGACATGGTGGAGGCACACCATGAGCTTGTTGCCATTTATTAGTAAATATAACACCCATACTCACAAGAAAAGAAGACCAATACATAGCCATAATTTCTTGAACATAGCCAGAGAAAAAGCAACACCTGAAAAAAAAAAATTAAGATACTAGGGAGGAGGGATATGCTTTCTAGAAGCTACTTCCCATTCATCCCGTTATTGTTAAGAGATCTTACATTTTATCACCAGGACAAAAGCACTATTTCAAACAGGAAGAAGGTACTGCTCGAAGAAAACTAAGCTGGGCATCCAGCCGAGGATTACTTGGAGGTCCTACATTTTAGGCAGTTGAATTGGGCCTAGAAAGCCTCCATCTCAATGGCAGAAGATCAGATTTGAGTGACAGGATGCCAAGTAAATGCCCTTTGAAGAGTGCAAAATATAATGATTTTCCTATAACCCAAGCTCAAAGCTGAAAGCAGTAGGTAAACCTACAATAGGAAGGGAATACAGAGAGAGGGCCCAAGATCTACCTTTACACTGATCAGCTCAAACCCACAGATAACTCCCTCCCAAGTAAACTGTCAGTTTTCAATCAAAGAGGTGGGTGATTCTGCATGTGAGTGTGAAGGGATTCAAACGTTTTTTCTTCTTAACCCACATCCATTCAACTCTGATTCTAATATCCTCACAAAATATCTTAAAAAAGAAAAATCAGGTCAGAATGGAAAACACAAGGAATTAAAGCACATCTTTTCTTCCAACAGAAAAAGAACTTGCTCTTTTAATTTGAAAAACATATGACAACTTTAATGTGAAACTACATCGATAACAAGAAAATCGAACTTCCTCATTTGCATTTTGGCAAGTTAACAGACAAAACTATTAATGGCACGAAAATTGATTTTGTCAGTCTCACCTTAGAACATCATACGGAGTAGACATTTTACAGAGAAGCAGGCATTGTTACTAATAAACCATTTTTTATCTTTACTTTTACAAAAATGTTGTTAGCTAAAGATTCATTAAAATAAATGAATAAATAACTAAATAAATAAAAATAAAATAAAAAGTCAACCAAAATCAAAGGGGTAGATTTAACTCAATTTAATGTTTAAGGTACCCAATATTGTACACTAAATGTTCACCGCCAACACGAGAACTGCAGACAAACAACTTCTATACATGCTTTCAAGCTCTAATTTCAAGTTATAAGGAAGCACTGTATGTTGTCCCCCTACTTCTTCTGTAATCTTCCATGATCCTTCATGTTGGTAATCATTATTCATTTTTTCAGAAAAAGATTCTTCAGCAATCCGAAAGAAACAATTAATGTAAATAATATCCAAGATGCAACTGTTTGAAGTTTCACACAACGCAAGCCTAAGGATGATATAACACCAGAGGATAGATCTAGAAAATAAGCTCTTTGCAAGGGAAAATGATTTGGCATGAAGTCATTAGGACATTAGTTGAGCAACATATACCTCTCTGGACAATCGAAGCTAGAAGGGATATATACTCCTGGTTCAATTGTGATCACCTGCCAATCAAAGAATATAGAGTTAGTATAGATAAACAAATCTCAAATAATTTAAACATAAAAAGGCCGTTCACTTGTTCACAGTTAACAGTATTCTTCAAAGCTAGTATGTGAAACATACGAGCAGTGTGTACATTGGTCATAATTAGGTCCGCACCTTGTTCACCTGGTGGGGACTAGTTCACCAGATGCCAAACAAGATGATAGATACTAACCCAAGATGAGTAGAAGGACATTTTAAGAGCACGGAAGTCCACTCTGTGGACTCATTTTCACCCAAATTCCACTTAAACTGCTCTGTCAGTATTTTCTCAACTGCTTTCTCGAAGTGGCTATAGAAAAGAATGCAACTTTCACCACTTTCAAGGAACAACTCTTCCACAAGTGCCTGATTCTAAATTATTTATTCAAGAGAGATAATAAATGAGATGCATTTTCCCCCCCTAAAAATTTTTATTCAATTTGATCTGCAAAGCATCAAACAGATTACCAAAGGTGCTAGAACTGCAATAATTTTTTGCTTGGAGAAGGTCACAATGACCGAAAAGTGCAAGATGAACTTTGGAATTTTCTAATATTTCTGCTGCTTCTCTTAAAATCCAAATATTTGACAAGGGCAAAGCTAGTTATATACCAAAGTAGACAAAAAGAGACATCAGTTCATTCCTTAGTGTCAAAAATCATCCTTTCAATATCTTACTGAGAAATACAATTTGAAATGCTAAGACGTCCAAATATTGCGACAAATATCCAAGACTAGTATTCAATG
>NC_040037.1:27836122-27895877 GCF_003713205.1 Coffea eugenioides
AACAGCTAGGATTTATCAACCTTTTTCTAACATATTGGCTTTATCGTAAAAGTCATAGATATCTAGATCCAGAAATATGGATTCAGGTGTCTATTCACACTTTTATCCAGATTATTCGAACAAACTAAGATATATAAGAAATTGGAAACATCAATTGTAACAATCACAGTACATCTAAGTTTACAAAAAAAAAAATCACTTCAATACACAGTAGCATACAAATCAACGTGTTTATTCACATTATTATCCAGATTATTTCCCTAAACTAAGAGATCATAAAAATAGGAAGGATTCGAAGCTTAGAAGCTTACACATCCTGCTACGGGTCTTCTCCGGAGTCTTCGATATGATGCAGTTGACGTCTTATGCTTGCAATTGACGTCCTATTCCACTAGAAATCTTCACTAATTGTTGAGAACTTTTCCAATCTAAAGATTGTGTCTTCCTAGGGTTTCTAAAGGTTCGCTCCTCTCTCTCTCTCTCTCTCTCTTTCTCTCTCTCTCTCTCTCTCTCTCTCTTTCTCTCTCTCTCTCTCTACGTCTCCTTTCTTCGAATTCTCAAAAGCACGAAACATTCTTCCGAGGAATCGACTTATAGAGGGGCAATTTTGACATTTTTCATTTATACGTTAGTTTAGATGTTTTCCGTCAGACTTTCACTTTAGTTGAAATGACAAGGAGTTAAATTGTAGATTTCCAAACTAGAGGGAGGTAAAGTGTACCTTATGCGAACCACAGGGGGTTTTTGGTATTTTACCCTAAATTTTTTTCCTGCTTTCTACTATCTCCTATCATTTAACATGCTTAGAATAATTTGTTAACGGTAGCTCAATCTTCTCTTTCTTTCACTAATGTTTTTTCAATTTTTATTTTGTGTTTTCTATTAACAATTTTTTTCCCGGTGACACGAGAGGATGTTAGCTCTAATTCCATTGATTAAACAAGAAATAGTATATAGAAAGGGACAAAAACCAAAGCTTTTTATAAAATACAAGAGTAGATTAATTTCGAAGAAGGGAATCCTAATCTATCAGTACTGTTTAGCTGACTTCTAATGCAAAGGTCTGCAAACGAATTATAATCCTCTGAGGATGCTTTCAGCCAACAATAGATATATAGCATTGACGGGTACTTTACATACGTACAAGTTAAAAAACCGAATTACACCCGTTCACTGCAAGTATACAGGTCAACTAGTAGTTTAGGGTATATATTGGGTCGATCCCACAGGGAAGAGTGAACAATTACCGGTATTACTAAAGTTTCTCTATTATTTAGACTATCAATTAATGATAAGAAATTTAACCTACTGCACTTATACAAGAAATTAACAAATAAAAGCTCCTGAGGTTGTGGTATCCCTAACTACTCATACAAGTATTATATTTGGATCATTGAGTACTACATCTAGGCTAATTATGGTGTAATTTCCTTATGCATTTGAATCTTACTTTCGTAGTGAATCAATTATACTTATAACTAATCCATACCTATTCTCATGGTTATGAAATTAGCTACAAGTTCATTTCTTCAGTGAAATTACATGAAATGAATCACTAAAAATCACATAGGTGCACCTCTACTTTCGTGAGTGTACTCCCTATGTTTAGCACTTCTTGAACTAATGTTAAATCTCAATTTTCATTGTAGAAATAACACCTTAGATAATCACAATTAATGGTACCATATTAATCATGATTTAAAGAGCTAATGTGCTAAATAACTTGCTCAAATCATAGCAGTTAAATAGCCAAATAATAAGAACTAACAATCATAGAAAGTTCAACCAAACCCAAGGTATAAACTTTAAAGACACATATTAAACATAAAATCCAGAACTTGTATATTAACTAAACTTGGAATTAAGTACAAAAGATAAAGATTTGGAAGGAATACAACCCTTGTCACATGAGCTTTCTTCCTTGCCTTCTTCATCCTCCATCTTCTTCTTCATCTAGCTAATAACAAGAATGGATGAACTATCTTACTCTATACTAAGCTAAACTAACACTAAGAGAATGGAAAAGCTACATTTTTACAGACTCCAAACTTCTCCCGTATGATCATTTTTTGGCTCTCAAATGTCTCTGCATATAAACTACTCAAAGGCTCTCTTTTTCCAAGTCAAATTCCAACTTTTGATTTCCAAATCTAACTTTGTTAGGATAGTCAATAATCAATGTTTTTGACTTGAAAATAAGCCATCTTTATTGCCCTTTTGTCTTCTGAGGCATGTGCACCGAATTCTCTTGCAGATTGTAGCTGGAAAGTAGTTTGAACATAAGAGAATTGACTGAGCAAATTGCAGAATTGCGGCCAGAAAACGCGCCTACACAAAACGCGGTTACAAGTTACGTTTTGTGTACTCGCGTATTAACTTTGGCCTTACTTCTCTGCGATTTTCTCTATCATAAAGGCCGAACTTGATACGTTCCTCGATCAACACGTTTCGAGACACGTAGTACGTTTGCCCAAGGATCTAGCGAGGACGTCCAACGCTTGGAATTGCGGGATCTAGAACCAAACGGACGACACGATTTGATTCAAGACGGTAGACGACACTCCGATGAAGGTGAATACTCCAGGGGAATAGGTCGGTAGAACAATCTAGGACAGGACGCAAGACTGCTCAAAACCCTTGCCAAAGCAAGTAAAGGGGTCGAATCTCTCTCTCAAGAAGAATCGAAAATATGCAAAACTTTATTGATAAAACGTCTCCCTAAAACCTTACAAAGCAAGCCTATTTATAGGCTAAAGTGACTGAAACCCTAAAGGGACTAGGAAAGGGAAAAGTCGGCCCATGGTCTTGGGACAAGATGGGCCGGCCCATGCTCTTACTTAAACACTAATCAATTGCTAAATAACTACTAAGGCCTAAGGCCCTATTCGGCCAACTCATTTGGAGGCCCACTTGACTCTTCATGGGCTTGGGTCATGGTGTAGATAACCCGATTAAAATCCTTCAAGCCTTCGAGGTCTCTATGAGAGTCTTGAGTTAAAGCCGCTATCCATCTCGCCATCCGTACATACATCAGTCCCCTCCTCTTAAGAAGGATTTGTCCTCAAATCTGGATGGAGATGAATGATACTAGCAAGAGTTGCCAGTATGACGCCTCAAATCTCCACATATTGGCCCTCTTTGATTGAATAACACTTGTACATGTTATGATTAATATAATTTGGTGCACATGTCTCTTAGTCAGCTTCAAGGGCCTCTCGAACAAGGACATTCGCCAAGGTAAGAAGGAACGTGTGTAAGGCTTGTGAACGTTCCAGGTTGCAACACAAAGCTCTCCAATTTGTCTTCGAGTATGGGCATTCACGTGCACTTGATAACGATGTTCGTTGGGACTAAAAAAGCCCCGAATCTGGTTGTGCAAGATGGTATAGTTCGACCCTAGGCATTGCTGAATCAACTCAACTTTCCAAGCTGGAGGTAGGACACTGAACCACCCGTGTTGTACACCCATATAAACATGACCCAGGGAGGTAGGGGTAGCATTCGGATTGTGATTGACACACTTGTGTGCATCACCCAACATAAGCGGTAGTAATGAAGTGAGACGCACTCCATACGAATCACATGCGTTCGCGCCATATGCATCTGGAACAAGTACGAAATCAGGTTGCAACTCCTTAGTCATAGTTGGGGAATTTTGGCCAACTTTACAACCTACAAACACAAAATAACCTTCAACTTGAAACAATTCAGAAATTGGATAAAGAAATAAGGGAACATTATTAACTAAATAGTAAGAAGGTTTAGAGCAAGATTGAAATGTGAGAACTCCCTTTGACACTTCAATATTCCTTCCACCAATTGATTCAACTTGAGAGTCCAGTGCTAGTCCTTCCTCATTAAGATCTACGTAAGAGCAACAAGAGTTAGTGCTAGTAACATGCTCAAAATAAGGCAAAGGTGATGAATGAACCATAGGTAAAGAACAAGAAGTAGAATCTGGAATTTCCCTTTTAAGATGAGCTCGAATGAATCCTCCAATGGCGCGGACAGATTTGATTGGACATTGTTCCATGAATTGATACCAAAGAGATTTAGTTCCTAAAAGACAAACTCCATGGAAACTCACAAAGTGTCCAAGTGACTTCGGGATGGAACATGCCATGACCAACTCTACTTGACTTTGTTTAACCTGCACAAACGAGGATATACTAAACAAAACACATGTTATCTGGTTAGCAAACAAAGTGTTCACACGTTCAATGTTTGCAGACATGGTCAACTCTTTTTCTTGACTCTTCACTAAGGCCAAATTGTTCTTGCTTATCCCCACTCCCTTCTTCTCGGACCATTGATCCTTCATTGCACTTGAGTTTTGTTTTTCATTGGGGAGCTCTTGTTCACGGCTCGGCAGCAACTCATTCGTACGTGGCTCTTCAATCAACGAGGGACTAGACTGAATTTTTCCTTTATTACCACCGGTTGGCACATGGTTAAGTTGCTCCAAGTGTGAATCCAGCACTTGGCTAAGTCTTTCCATCATGTCATCAATCAATGCTTTAGTCTGACTTCGGAATTTTTCCTTTGATTCACGAAGCTTTGACTCAATTCGAGAATTCTCAAACTCCTCGTCTTGATTGTCAAGACGCTTCTTAGATGCACCTCGTTTGCTTGAAGTTGACCTCGATTTGGATGCTCTATGCAGACTTCTTTGCTCCTTCTCATACTCATCACAATCTTGTTTATACCTTTCATATACACACAAAGCACGGTGGTGTTGCATCTCCTCCCGGAGTGAATGATACCCATGTTGTGAACTGGATTGCATGGAACTAGAGTACTTGTGAGTAGGCATCTTGAGACCCCTCCTCTTGAGAGGCTCATTCTCCAAGAATTCTTGGTTGTATCGGTAAGACGCAACTTCTCTAGGCATGAGTGCGTGACCTGCCAAAATGGTAAGCAAAGAAAAGGAGATTCCTCACGTCACACAAGCTCACGTGTATGTGCTCATCCCTCGTGTATCTCTCGAAGCGTTCTAATGGACTTACCAAATACCTTTACCTGTTGGATTAGGTAGTTGAGAAATGCTGCTCAAGTCCAACAACCGTTACCAACCTTTCCACAAGTGTAACCACAAGAATGTAAGAGAAAAAGTAGGAAAGTGTTCCTAAAATCTAGGAGAAAATATAGGAGCAAAAATGTAGGAGAAAATGTAGGAAAGTTTCCTAAAATCTAGGAAGAGAATATAGGAGATTTTCCTAAAGTGGATGAGAGAATATAGGAGAGTTTCCTAAAGTGGATGAGAGAATATAGGAAAGGTCCTAAAAATGGATGAGAGAATTTGAGGAGAGTTTCCTAAAAAATGGATGAGAGAATTTAGGAAAGTTTCCAAAAAATAGATGAGAGAGTTTTAGGAAAATTTCCTAAAAATGGATGAATGGATGAGAGAATTTTAGGAAAGTTTCCAAAAAAAATGGATGAGAGAATTTAGGAAAGTTTCCAAAAAATGGATGAGAGAATTTAGGAAAGTTTCCAAAAAAAATGGATGAGAGAGTTTGGGAAAGTTTCCTAAAAAGGTAGGAGAGAGAGTGTCCAAGTGAGTACAAAGAGTTATCCAAGTGCTTTACTTAGTTTCCTAATTGATTTTGGAAACAAGTTAGTTTTTGGAAACCCTTTGAAAATCCTTTTCCTCTTGAACAACTTTTGGTAACCTTCTTGAAACAACTTTTGGTAATCTTCTTGAAACAACTTTTGGTAACCTTCTTGAAACAACCTTTGGTAATCTTCTTGAAACAACTTTTGGTAACTTCCAAATTCTACTCCAAGAAAGATTACACAAATCAGATTTGGTTCCCTATTCAAAACAATTCGATTGCCACTTTCTTTCCTTTCCTTTTTTTTTTCTTGCCAACCGATTCCTCTTTTCTTTCTTTTTCTTTTCGTTTTTGTTTTCTGTTTTTTTTTTCTTGACTACAACTATCAACCACGACACAAAACAAGGAAGTCCACAAATAATAACTACCAAAAACTCCAAGATCTTTCAAGAACTTTCAAGGAAGTTGTCAGGAACTTCAGAAATTTCAAGATTGTGGTCAAGAATTCAAGAAGCTCAAGATTATTGTAAGTTCTCTTCAAGATTCACAAAATTCCAACAAGTTTTGCCAAAATCCAGATTTGAAAACCAAGTAAACAAGTTGGATAACACAAACAACAAGGCTGGACAGATTTGTATTCGGATGAACAGTATCGGTGAACAGTAACGATGAACAGTGTCGGGTGAACAGTCGGTGAACAGTGATTTTATTTTTTTTTTTTGAACAAGGCAGCGGAAAGTACTAATAATTCTACGACACAACTACGAAAAATATGGATATAACGAAAGATACCTCTACCAAAGCTCTGAAGCCAACTGATACGTTCCTCGATCAACACGTTTCGAGACACGTAGCACGTTTGCCCAAGGATCTAGCGAGGATGTCCAACGCTTGGAATTGCGGGATCTAGAACCAAACGGACGACACGATTTGATTCAAGACGGTAGACGACACTCCGATGAAGGTGAATACTCCAGGGGAATAGGTCGGTAGAACAATCTAGGACAGGACGCAAGACTGCTCAAAACCCTTGCCAAAGCAAGTAAAGGGGTCGAATCTCTCTCTCAAGAAGAATCGAAAATATGCAAAACTTTATTGATAAAACGTCTCCCTAAAACCTTACAAAGCAAGCCTATTTATAGGCTAAAGTGACTGAAACCCTAAAGGGACTAGGAAAGGGAAAAGTCGGCCCATGGTCTTGGGACAAGATGGGCCGGCCCATGCTCTTACTTAAACACTAATCAATTGCTAAAAACTACTAAGGCCTAAGGCCCTATTCGGCCAACTCATTTGGAGGCCCACTTGACTCTTCATGGGCTTGGGTCATGGTGTAGATAACCCGATTAAAATCCTTCAAGCCTTCGAGGTCTCTATGAGAGTCTTGAGTTAAAGCCGCTATCCATCTCGCCATCCGTGCACACATCAGTCCCCTCCTCTTAAGAAGGATTTGTCCTCAAATCTGGATGGAGATGAATGATAGTAACAAGAGTTGCCAGTATGACGCCTCAAATCTCCACATATTGGCCCTCTTTGATTGAATAACACTTGTACATGTTATGATTAATATAATTCGGTGCACATGTCTCTTAGTCAGCTTCAAGGGCCTCTCGAACAAGGACATTCGCCAAGGTAAGAAGGAACGTGTGTAAGGCTTGTGAACGTTCCAGGTTGCAACACAAAGCTCTCCAATTTGTCTTCGAGTATGGGCATTCACGTGCACTTGATAACGATGTTCGTTGGGACTAAAAAAGCCCCGAATCTGGTTGTGCAAGATGGTACAGTTCGACCCTAGGCATTGCTGAATCGACTCAACTTTCCAAGCTGGAGGTAGGACACTGAACCACCCGTGTTGTACACCCATATAAACATGACCCAGGGAGGTAGGGGTAGCATTCGGATTGTGATTGACACACTTGTGTGCATCACCCAACATAAGCGGTAGTAATGAAGTGAGACGCACTCCATACGAATCACATGCGTTCGCGCCATATGCATCTGGAACAAGTACGAAATCAGGTTGCAACTCTTAGTCATAGTTGGGAAATTTTGGCCAGCTTTACAACCTACAAACACAAAATAACCTTCAACTTGAAACAATTCAGAAATTGGATAAAGAAATAAGGGAACATTATTAACTAAATAGTAAGAAGGTTTAGAGCAAGATTGAAATGTGAGAACTCCCTTTGACACTTCAATATTCTTCCACCAATTGATTCAACTTGAGAGTCCAGTGCTAGTCCTTCCTCATTAAGATCTACGTAAGAGCAACAAGAGTTAGTGCTAGTAACATGCTCAAAATAAGGCAAAGGTGATGAATGAACCATAGGTAAAGAACAAGAAGTAGAATCTGGAATTTCCCTTTTAAAGATGAGCTCGAATGAATCCTCCAATGGCGCGGACAGATTTGATTGGACATTGTTCCATGAATTGATACCAAAGAGATTTAGTTCCTAAAAGACAAACTCCATGGAAACTCACAAAGTGTCCAAGTGACTTCGGGATGGAACATGCCATGACCAACTCTACTTGACTTTGTTTAACCTGCACAAACGAGGATATACTAAACAAAACACATGTTATCCGGTTAGCAAACAAAGTGTTCACACGTTCAATGTTTGCAGACATGGTCAACTCTTTTTCTTGACTCTTCACTAAGGCCAAATTGTTCTTGCTTATCCCCACTCCCTTCTTCTCGGACCATTGATCCTTCATTGCACTTGAGTTTTGTTTTTCATTGGGGAGCTCTTGTTCACAGCTCGGCAGCAACTCATTCGTACGTGGCTCTTCAATCAACGAGAGACTAGACTGAATTTTTCCTTTATTACCACCGGTTGGCACATGGTTAAGTTGCTCCAAGTGTGAATCCAGCACTTGGCTAAGTCTTTCCATCATGTCATCAATCAATGCTTTAGTCTGACTTCGGAATTTTTCCTTTGATTCACGAAGCTTTGACTCAATTCGAGAATTCTCAAACTCCTCGTCTTGATTGTCAAGACGCTTCTTAGATGCACCTCGTTTGCTTGAAGTTGACCTCGATTTGGATGCTCTATGCAGACTTCTTTGCTCCTTCTCATACTCATCACAATCTTGTTTATACCTTTCATATACACACAAAGCACGGTGGTGTTGCATCTCCTCCCGGAGTGAATGATACCCATGTTGTGAACTGGATTGCATGGAACTAGAGTACTTGTGAGTAGGCATCTTGAGACCCCTCCTCTTGAGAGGCTCATTCTCCAAGAATTCTTGGTTGTATCGGTAAGACGCAACTTCTCTAGGCATGAGTGCGTGACCTGCCAAAATGGTAAGCAAAGAAAAGGAGATTCCTCACGTCACACAAGCTCACGTGTATGTGCTCATCCCTCGTGTATCTCTCGAAGCGTTCTAATGGACTTACCAAATACCTTTACCTGTTGGATTAGGTAGTTGAGAAATGCTGCTCAAGTCCAACAACCGTTACCAACCTTTCCACAAGTGTAACCACAAGAATGTAAGAGAAAAAGTAGGAAAGTGTTCCTAAAATCTAGGAGAAAATATAGGAGCAAATGTAGGAGAAAATGTAGGAAAGTTTCCTAAAATCTAGGAAGAGAATATAGGAGATTTTCCTAAAGTGGATGAGAGAATATAGGAGAGTTTCCTAAAGTGGATGAGATAGGAAATGTCCTAAAAATGAATGAGAGAATTTGAGGAGAGTTTCCTAAAAAATGGATGAGAGAATTTAGGAAAGTTTCCAAAAAATAGATGAGAGAGTTTTAGGAAAATTTCCAAAAAATGGATGAATGGATGAGAGAATTTAGGAAAGTTTCCAAAAAAATGGATGAGAGAGTTTTAGGAAAATTTCCAAAAAAAATGGATGAGAGAATTTAGGACCAAAAAAAATGGATGAGAGAGTTTGGGAAAGTTTCCTAAAAAGGTAGGAGAGAGAGTGTCCAAGTGAGTACAAAGAGTTATCCAAGTGCTTTACTTAGTTTCCTAATTGATTTTGGAAACAAGTTAGTTTTTGGAAATCTTTTGAAAATCCTTTTCCTCTTGAGCAACTTTTGGTAACCTTCTTGAAACAACTTTTGGTAATCTTCTTGAAACAACTTTTGGTAACCTTCTTGAAACAACCTTTGGTAATCTTCTTGAAACAACGTTTGGTAACTTCCAAATTCTATTCCAAGAAAGATTGCACAAATCAGATTTGGTTCCCTATTCAAAACAATTCGGTTGCCCCTTTCTTTCCTTTCCCTTTTTTTTTTCTTGCCAACCGATTCCTTTTTTCTTTCTTTTTTTTTCGTTTTTGTTTTCTGTTTTTTTTTTCTTGACTACAACTATCAACCACGACACAAAACAAGGAAGTCCACAAATAATAACTACCAAGAACTCCAAGATCTTTCAAGAACTTCCAAGGAAGTTGTCAGGAACTTCAGAAATTTCAAGATTGTGGTCAAGAATTCAAGAAGCTCAAGACTATTGTAAGTTCTCTTCAAGATTCACAAAATTCCAACAAGTTTTGCCAAAAATCCAGATTTGAAAACCAAGTAAACAAGTTGGATAACAAAAACAACAAGGCTGGACAGATTTGTATTCGAATGAACAGTAACTACGAACAGTGTCGGGTGAACAGTACCGGTGAACAGTGTCAGGTGAACAGTACGGTGAACAGTACCGGTGAACAGTGACTCTTTTTTTTCTTTTTTTTTTTTTAACAAGGCAGCGGAAAGTACTAAGAATTCTACGACATAACTACGAAAAATATGGATATAACGAAAGATACCTCTACCAAAGCTCTGAAGCCAACTGATACGTTCCTCGATCAACACGTTTCGAGACACGTAGCACGTTTGCCCAAGGATCTAGCGAGGACGTCCAACGCTTGGAATTGCGGGATCTAGAACCAAACGGACGACACGATTTGATTCAAGACGGTAGACGACACTCCGATGAAGGTGAATACTCCAGGGGAATAGGTCGGTAGAACAATCTAGGACAGGACGCAAGACTGCTCAAAACCCTTGCCAAAGCAAGTAAAGGGGTCGAATCTCTCTCTCAAGAAGAATCGAAAATATGCAAAACTTTATTGATAAAACGTCCCCCTAAAACCTTACAAAGCAAGCCTATTTATAGGCTAAAGTGACTGAAACCCTAAAGGGACTAGGAAAGGGAAAAGTCGGCCCATGGTCTTGGGATAAGATGGGCCGGCCCATGCCCTTACTTAAACACTAATCAATTGCTAAAAACTACTAAGGCCTAAGGCCCTATTCGGCCAACTCATTTGGAGGCCCACTTGACTCTTCATGGGCTTGGGTCATGGTGTAGATAACCCGATTAAAATCCTTCAAGCCTTCGAGGTCTCTATGAGAGTCTTGAGTTAAAGCCGCTATCCATCTCGCCATCCGTGCATACATCAACTCTTGAGGGCGTAAATGAGTAGTAAAACTATCATAAAGTAATTGAGTCAAAATAAAAGGAAATTTTAAGAAAATATGAGCGAATTTTCCAGTCATCACACTCTCTCCCCCTTAAAAGAATTTCGTCCTCGAAATTCATACATTTATTCGTAAATAACTCAGGGTATTTTTCTTGCATGTCCTTCTCTAGCTCCCAGATCTAACCATTAGCCAAACATTTAGCCAGATAATGAAAAACATGAAATTTACCTTGGTGGTCTAAGGCATACACTCTGGCTGGCATTCTGGGTTTATGCCTTCCTACATTCGGTTGTTTAAGGCTTGATTTGCCAGCCGACTGAGCATCACTGATCAGGGGACAATTGGCGATCTGATGCTCAGTAGTTCCACACCTTAAGCACTTTCGAGTTTTTCTCTAGCAATTATCCTCGGTATGGTCAGATTTCCCACAGTACCCACAAGTTACTCGAGGGGTTGAGGTCCGACCTCCCTGCGAGGCACCTCTTGCTTGTCCCCTTCTACCTGGGCTTCTCTTGCAGCAACTTCCTTGGGTCTCACCACCACTTCCTTGACCCACCTTAGAGGGTGGCATACCTAAATCACATTGTTCCTGCCCTTGACTTCTACTAGGCGTACCTCTCCGTTTTGCATGAAAAGCCCTTACTTGTGCCCTGGCAATTTCTATTCTCTGGGCTTTCTCCAGAACCTCCGTAAAAGTATTAATTTGTGCCGCTGCCAAGGCTTCCTGTATTTCTACGTGCAATCCTTGCACAAACCGCTTCACTCTTCTTTGCTCCGTAGCTATCAATTCCAGAGCAAATTTGGATAATTTGGTGAACTGAGTCTCATACTCAGCTACACTTAGGGTTCCTTGACGGGGCTTAATAAAATCGTCATCCCTCTTCTCCTGGACTATTGGTGGGAGATATTTCTCGTTAAACTCCCGTACAAAATTCACCCATGTCCATGCTACACCCTCTCTCTCCCACTTAGCCCTTATCACGTTCCACCAGGCTCTGGCTGGTTCCTCAAATTGGAAGGTAGCAAACTACACCTGTCTAACCTCCGCATAGTTTAAAATAGCGAATATATTGATCATCGTTTCCAACCACCTCTCAACTCCCTCAGGGTCCGGCCCTCCCAGGAACTTAGGAGGAGAAAACTTTTGGAATCTCTCTAGAGCCCTATCTTGCCCCATTTCAGGATCCCTAGGTTGATTAACAGGGGTTTGACCCTGCTGCTCTACCAGTCAAGCAAGTATATTGGTCATTTGCTGAATTGCCATTGCTACTTGGTCCCCCCTTCAGTTCGGGGTCCAGGTTGTGGCTCTACCGTTTCACCTCTCTCCTCTCTCGGTTCCCGTACTAGTTCTTGTGCCTGTCTAGCCCCCGACTAGAACAGCGTCCTCGGGTAGTTTCACGTCTTTGACTCCGCCTATCCTCAATACCAGTTTGTGACAATAGTCTATATAAGTATAAGCAAAATAAAGCAGCTATAAAGTTCGATAAAGCATTTTCAAATCATAAAATGAAAAATAATAGAACACATTGCAAATACTTTCGTTATGTACATATCATAGCAATCCACATATCCTATTGGGCATTAACCCTAGGTATTGCTCAAGCACTACACTTAATTAAAACTTGAAGAAGTACAACTAAGTACGTACACGTGAATAATAAGGGTCTCAAATCTCACTAATATTTTCAATATATCCCAAGTCCAGTCTATTCGCATCCCTCGTGCCTTGGCTTTCGCCATCCAAACTTATCCTAATATTACTCGGGATATCGATTTATCATAAAGGTATCACTCTTTGGTACTCGAGTACAAGAATCCGAAAATATCATAATTCACCACTCGAGTTAGGTAGGTTAAAGAGGAAATCAACCACTTTTGAGATTCCGACCCAACATACAAATCTAAGATCCCCAACAATAGACATTTGTTCCACACTTAACAAACCAGTCCCCACAGTCCGAGAACCCTCTCCCGGTACGAGCTCAATAAGAGGTCTGATACCATCTGTGACGACCCCACCTCCCCCTAGGGCGTACCCCAGGGTTTAGTGGACCGCCTGCCCAACTCTCGCCAGGACTAACTCACTCATTCACTCAAATAAAATAAGTTACAACTTCAAGAGTAAAGAAAATAACAGTTTCCAAACTTGGAACGTACATGTACATTCATTTCTATTCAAAGCATTCATACAATCTCGAATATATCACAAGATTTAAGTTCTCAATACATTCAACCCTAATTGAGCGACTAGTGCGAGTACAATCGCAAAATTTCGAAAAACTAGACTATGCTAGCCTGTGCCAGTCTCACGCCTCGCTCGTATCCCCTGTACGGAAAACAAATGGCGTCGAATGAGTTAAAAGCCCAATGAGGTTCCAAATAGCAAGTTGACCATTATTGAAAAGTTCACGTATCAAAGTAGCAAAGTAGCGAGCATAACCAGACCATAAAAGTGAGCAATAACACTTCAAGTAACAAATCTCAAAATGAGTAAGTGTAAAATTCTTTTCTAAAAGAAACAATAACACTACGAATAGCAATCAAAGTATAAGGATACAGATGGCTCTTCACCAGAACTTGATCAAGTATTAGTTGACACTCCATCATATCCTTCAAGTAAAGTAACCAATCCAGTAGTGCTTCGCTTAACACCAATCCGTCCACCATTCAACCCCCTTACCGGGCCCGAATACCAACTAAACACTGGTGGTAATACTCGAGTATACCGATTAGTCAAGGAGATAACACTTCACTCTACAACACTAGATACCTATGGTTCATTATCTAATCGACCAAGCCCTTGCCGGCTCGACTCAATTAACTAGCCAGTGGGGTTTGGGTTCCCAAGTAGTCACCATAGTCGATGACCAATCAACTTAGTCAAGAGAAAAGTACAGAGACAGGAATGAGAGGTACCTCCCACTCGTATCGAGTATGGTACATACTGCCACTCAGCACTTACATGTCAAGCACAAGTACAATTACAAGTACAAGTCAATGCAAATCAAGTCACTTGTACAAGCGTGAATGAGATATCAAGTATTTAGTTGAGTTAGGTCAAATGCGATAAAGTACACACTTGCCCGACCAAACTAAGCAAATGTTATCCGATCACGTTGGTAAATCAAATATCAAGTTCAATCATGTATTTGGAAGCACTCAACAAAGATTTAGTGCTTGTCAAAATCACGCTCAGGTGTAACTTCTTCGTTGGAGTCCAAATCTGCGATAAAACATCGTTTAAGAGCTTTGAAATTAACTAAGGTTCAAAACTTAAACGTTTCGTTTAACGAAGATCAAGTAACTGAAACTCATTTGGGTAATATTCATATAACTTACCACACCCTAGAAAACTCATGCTCGCTCTTTTAATTTTGGTAAGGCAGCAATTAAAATGTTGGAATTCTCATTTGAGTCAAAAAGACGGGGAAAACGTATTTCTATTGGTCGCTACTTTCATGTTTCCAAGGATACGAGTTTCGGCCAAATCCCAGCTTATATACCCTTCGAAAGAAGACTCGAATACCTAAGACAATTCAAGTTCAATTCGACCTCAAATCTTCGCTTAATTCGCGAGTACTCACGCCTAACCCTCGAGTGAAAATTTGGGCGGCATGCCCTTTGTATTTAGCTATTTTTCAGCCATTTATGGCTACATTATTTTCCTCAAATCAGCCCAAATTCAATACATAAGTAAGCTTAACACAATAGCTCTTCAACTAGGCTCAAAATCATCCAATTACAAGACAATTCTAGCAATGCAACTATCAAAATCAAAGCTGGAAACTAGTATTAAAGAAGAATAACTAAGTAGCAGGCTTGACACCTTCTAGCGTTTTGGTCACAACTGAAGATACACTTATCGAATTAGGGTGTATGTTTTGGCGTTTCAAAGCTAAGACAAAGGGCTACAACTTTCATGATGACAAGTCAACCCGTTTGAAGCAATTGATCCAGGTCGAATTTGCAGATTACAGAACCAGAATTTCATTGTCAGTCTGGTTGTCAGCACTGGATTCAAATGGCAATAACTCAAGCTACAAAAGTCCGATTGAGACGTTTTCAGATGTGTTAGAAAGCTGAAACATAGAACTAAAATTTTCATGTTTTGACCAAAAGCTGATTGGATACGGATCAAGGTGAAAAACGAAACCAAAATGTGAAATCTCAAAACTGCCCGCGAAACAGTGCATTTGGCAGTCAGAGGTAATTTAGTCATTTCACATGCTACCGTGCTCCGATTGAGCTGAAATTTTACAGGAATCTATATAACTCCATTCTCTACAACTTTTATGTTTTGACCTAGGCCTTATTCGGCCTCTAGCATGGGCGAATTAAACAGGTCAGAAACAGGACAGATTAGTCTCAACTTTCTGAAATTTGATGATTCAATGGTTGAAATTCACATTTATATCTTGAATCAATACTACAAGTCCCTATCCAAGCTTATCAACATCATATAATAGAATAAAAACAAGGATCTCAACCGAAAATTTCAAACCCTAAATAAAAATTATAAGCTAATAAGCCAAACCATGAATCTTCCATACAATCCATCACAATCAAGCCATGTTTTGCTTAAATTGCAAAATAAGCAAGAAATAAGAGAGGTTTCTAGTATAGTACCTCAAAATCCCCAAAATAACTTGTAATACAAGAATTTCTTCCTCCGAAAGATTTCACCAAGCTCACCTCCAAGCTTTCCCAAAGATTAATCGAAGTGGATTCAAGGTTCACTTTACTTTTCTCAAGATTCAAGCAAGGTTGTTATGATGGAAATGGAGTTTTCTCTCCTCTCTTTTCATCTCCAAACTCACGATTACAGTGAAGAAAAAAGTGCAGGAATTTTGGTCCAAAAACAAAGTTAAGAAGATAGGAAATTTGTTGGTCAAACTTGGTTGGCCAACACTTGTCAAGCCACCATTGGTCCTCTTGTTTTTTTTTCTTTCTTCCTTTTCTTTTAGTTAAAAATGCTTGCTGTTTTATAGGATATTTTAGGGGTGATTAGCTGAAATAAAAGCAAGGTGATTAAGGTAATAAAGTAGTGTTCAAGTGGTGTACTCACTCAATAACAAACGGTACATATCGGTGCACACCGTTTTTTCTTAACTCGCACGTACTAGGGTTTTTACTTATAATTCACTAACTTATTATTATTACTTCTAATCACACACTTTTTCTTATCTAAAATTCAGTCTTAACCACCAAATTTAGTACACACACCTCACCAAGTGATCACACGGCCAAAATACGCGAAAACCCTAATTTACCCGAACTATAAAACTAAGGGTAAAACCCTTAAATCTCTTATTCATTACAACTCTTGAGGGGTTAAATGAGTAGTAAAACTATCATAAAGTAATTGAGTCAAAATAAAAGGAAATTTTAATAAAATATGAGCGAATTTTCCAGTCATCACACTCTCTCCCCCTTAAAAGAATTTCGTCCTCGAAATTTATACATTTATTCCTAAATAACTCAGGGTATTTTTCTTGCATGTTTTTCTCTAGCTCCCATATCTAACCATTAGCCAAACTTTTAGCCAGATAATGAAAAACGTGAAATTTACCTTAGTGGTCTAAGGCATACACTCTGGCTGGCATTCTGGGTTTATGCCCTCCAACATTCGGTTGTTTAGTGCTTGATTTGCCAGCAATTGGCGATCTGATGCTCAGTACTTCCACATCTTAAGCACTTTCGAGCTTTTCTCCAGCAATTATAGGGAGAACTTCTATCTCTTTTGATCATTCTCATTTGAAGCCTATCATTTCAAAATCTCATCCTTCTATTATGTGTTTACAGGTTCCTATGTATTATCCATCAGAATAGAATGGTAATTCCAGGAACCATAATGACCATGCCAAATTTCAGGAGGAATGCATCTGTTTTCTTGGAAAATAAATCTCTGCGCTTTTTCATATTCATCATCAAGGTATAAGATAGTATGAGTCATTTCCTTATAAATAATTGCACTAGGACAGGATTGAATTTGGTTATTCAGGGTCTATGGAAATGAAAAAGAACATATTTAGTCTGAGTTGAGAATAATCCAGACCAATACGTTAAAGGTCGAAACCATTGCAAAAATATTTGGAGATTTGGATTTAATGGTTGATTAAAATATGGTGATTGGAATTCCATCAAAATAGTACCCACAAGTTACTCGAGGGGTTAAGGTCAGACCTCCCTGCAAGGCACCTCTTGCTTGTCCCCTTCCACCTGGGGCTTCTCTTGCAGCAACTTCCTTGGGTGTCCCCGAAAGTCGCTCACCACCACTTCCTCGACCCACCTTAGAGGGTGGCATACCTAGATCACCTTGTTCCTGCCCTTGACTTCTACTAAGTGTACCTCTCCGTTTTGCATGAAAAACCCTTACTTATGCCTTGGCAATTTCTATTCTCTGAGCTTTCTCCAGAACCTCCGTAAAAGTATTAATTTGTGTCGCTGCCAAGGCTTCCTGTATTTCTATGTGCAATTCTTGCACAAACCGCCCCACTCTCCTTTGCTCCGTAGCTATCAATTCCGGAGCAAATTTGGTGAACTGAGTCTCATACTCAGCTACACTTAGGGTTCCTTGACGGAGCTTAATAAAATCGTCATCTCTCTTCTCCTGGACTATTGGTGGGAGATATTTCTCGTTAAACTCCCATACAAAATTCACCCATGTCCATGCTACACACTCTCTCTCCCACTTAGCCCTTATCACGTTCCACCAAGTTCTGGCTGGTCCCTCGAGCTGGAAGATAGCAAACTGCACCTGTCTATCCTCCGCATAGTTTAAAGCAGCGAATATATTGATCATCGTTTTCAACCACCTCTCAGCTCCCTCAAAGTCCGGCCCTCTCAGAAACTTAGGAGGATAAAACTTTTGAAATCTCTCTAGAGCCCTGTCTTGCCCCATTTCAGGATCCCTAGGTTGATTAACAGGGGCTTGACCCTGTTGCTTTACCAGTCGAGCAAGTATATTGGTCATTTGCTGAATTGCCATTGCTACTTGGTCGCCCCTTCAACTCGGGGTCCAGGTTATGGCTCAACTGTTTCACCTCTCTCCTCTCTCGGTTCCCGTACTAGTTCTTGTGGCTGTCTAGCCCCACGACCACGACTAGAACCGCGTCCTCGGGTAGTTCCACGTCCTTGACTCCGCCTACCCTCCATACCACTTTTGGACAATAGCCTGTATAAGTATAAGCAAAATAAAGCTGCTATAAAGATCGATAAAACATTTTCAAATCATAAAATGAAAAATAATAGAACACATTGCAAATACTTTCGTTATGTACATATCATAGCAATCCACATATCCTAAGGGGCATTAACCCTAAGTATTGCTCAAGTACTACACTTAATCAAAACTTGAAGAAAAGTACAACTAAGTACATACACGTGAATTATAAGGGTCCCAAATCTCACTAATATCTTCAATATATCCCAAGTCCAGTCTATTCGCATCCCCCGTACCTTGGCTTTCGCCATCCAGACTTATCCTAATGTTACTCAGGATATCGACTTATCATAAAGGTATCACTCTTTGGTACTCGGGTACAAGAATCCGAAAATACGATAACTCACCACTCGAGTTAGTGAGTTAGTTAGGCTCAAGAGTAAATCAATCACTTTTGAGATTCCTACCCAACATACATATCTAAGGTCCCCAACAATAGACATTTGTTCTACACTTAACAAGCCAGTCCTCACAGTCCGATAACCCTCTCCCGGCACGAGCTCAATAAGTGCTCTGATACAATCTGTGACGACCCCACCTCCCCCTAGGGCGTACCCCAGGGTTTAGTGGACCGCCTGCCCAACTCTCGCCAGGACTCACTCACTCACTCACTCAAATAAAATGAGTTACAACTTCAAGAGTAAAGGAAATAACAGTTCACAAACTTGGAACGTACATGTACATTCATTTCTATTCAAAGCATTCGTACAATCTCGAATATATCACAAGATTTAATTTCTCAATACATTTAACCCTAATTGAGCGACTAGTGCGAGTACAATCACAAAATTTTCAAAAACTAGACTATGCTAGCCTGTACCAGTCTCACACCTCGCTCGTACCCCCTGAACGGAAAACAAATGGCGTGGAATGAGCTAAAAGCCCTGTGAGGTTCCAAATAGCAAGTTAACCATTATTGAAAAGTTCACGTATCAAAGTAGCAAAGTAGCGAGTATAACCAGTCCATAAAAGTGAGCAATAACACTTCAAGTAACAAATCTCAAAATGAGTAAGTGTAAAATTCTTTTCTAAAAGAAACAATAACACTACGAATAACAATCAAAGTATAAGGATACATATGACTCTCAAAAGCCAATTTCCCGTTGCTTCACCAGAACTTGATCAAGTATTAGTTGACACCCCGTCAACCTTCAAGTAAAGTAACCAATCCAGTAGTGCTTCGCTTAACACCAATCCATCCACCATTCAACCCCTTTACCGGGCCCGAACACCAACTAAACGCTGGTGGTAATACTCGAACATACCGATTAGTCGAGGAGATAACACTCCACTCGACAACACTAGATACCCATGGTTCATTATCAATCTACCAAACCCTTGCTGGCTCAACTCGATTAATTAGCCAGTGGGGTTTGGGTTCCCAAGTAGTCACTATAGTCGATGACCAATTGACTTAGTCAAGAGAAAAATACGGAGACGAGTGATACGGTTCTCGATCAACACGTTTTGAGACACGTAACACGTTTGCCCAAGAATCTAGCGAGGTTGTCCAACTCTTGGATTGCGAGACCTAAAACCAAACGGACGACACAAATTGGTTGAAGGTGGTAGAACGATGACTTAATTGAGGTGTTTACTCTAATGGATAGGTCGGTAGAACAATCTAGGACAATCCGCGAGATTGCTCAAGAACCCTTGCCTAAGCAAGTGAAAGGATTGAATGCTCTCAATAATTTGAAGAGAAACAAACCAGAATTTTATTATGAAAATTGTGTATCCCTTAACCTTACAAAATCAGCCTTTATATAGGCTAAGGGGCTAATGAAACCCTAGGAAACTAGCTAAAGGAGGGGTCGGCCACTCCTTGGACAAGGTGGGCCGGCCCATGACTCAAATGAAATAATCTAATCCAACTCTAAACAAGTGAACTTAACACTAAGGCCTAGGGCCTAGTCGACCAACCCTTCATGGGCTCTCTTCGTGGGCTTGGATCATCATGTAGACAACTTGATTATCACCTTCAAAGCCTTCAATATCCCCAATGGACTTCTTGTTGATCTTGAACATTTCGCACAAGAGCTTGAAGGGACTCCTTGAAGCGCTTGGCCCATGCATGTGTGACTGGGCCCAATGGAACTTGAACTGGATCATTACTTGGGCTAAGGTCCGTGCACACATCAGTCCCCTCCACTTGAGAAGGATTTGTCCTCAAATCTAGATCTTCCTCACCAAGGAATGGGCTCAAGTCGACGACATTAAAAGTCGCGCTAACATTGTACTCCCCAAGTAGCTCCAATTTGTAGGCATTGTCATTGACGCGTTGGAGCACTCGAAAGGGTCCATCACCCCTTCAGGATAGCTTCCCTTGGCGTTGCTTAGGAAATCTTTCTTTTCTCAAGTGTAGCCACACCCAATCACCAGGTTCAAAGGTCATCTTGCGACTGTGCTTGTTAGCTTACTGGATGTATTGCTGCGTACGCTTCTCAATATTTGCACGAGCAGCTTCATGTAACCTGCGCACAAAATCAGCTTTCTTTTTCCTATCTAAGCTTGTGTGCTCAGAGGAAGGTAAGGGTGCCAAATCAAGGGGAGTCGGGGGGTTAAAACCATATACAATCTCAAATGGTGAGTAGTGTGTTGCACTATGAACAGTTCTATTGTAAGCAAACTCCACATGTGGCAAACACTCTTCCCAAGATTTAATATTCTTTTTAATCAAAGCCCTGAGTAATGTTCCAAGTGTGCGATTGACAACCTCAGATTGGCCATCGCTTTAGGGATGACTTGTGGTTGAAATCAATAATCTAGTGCCAAGCTTAGACCACAAAGTCTTCCAAAAATAACTCAAGAACTTCACATCTCTATCACTAACAATGGTTTGAGGCATAACATGCAAGCAAACAATTTCTTTGAAGAACAAGTTAGCAATATAAGATGCATCATCAGTTTTGTGACAAGGGATGAAATGAGCCATCTTAGAGAATCTGTCAACTACCACATAGATGGAGTCATTACCCCTTGGTGACCTAGGTAGGCCCAAGACAAAGTCCATAAACAAGTCTACCCAAGGATGATGTGGAATGGGTAATGGGGTATACAAGCCATATGGGTTTGTTTTAGACTTGACCTTGTGACAAGTGGCACATCTACCAACCATACGCTCAACATCCCTACGCATATGGGGCCAGTAGAAGTGTTCATGTAACATTGCTAAAGCCTTAACAATACCAAAATGTCCCATGAGACCACCACTATGTGCCTCTCTAACCAAAAGATCACGAATGGAAGAATTAGGCACACACAACTTATCTACATGGAATAGGAATCCATCATGCAAAAAGTATTTTCCATGCGGGTTCTTAACACAAGCAGCATAAATGTCACCAAAATCATGATCATGTGCATAGAGTTCCTTAATCATTTCAAACCCTAATAACCTAGCATCAAGAAAAAACAAGCAAGGAATGTCTATGTGATAAGGCAACAGCTACCACATTCGATTTGCCAGTTTTGTACTTAATGACATAAGAGAAGGTGTCAATGAAGCTTACCCACTTGGCATGTCTTTTACTCAATTTTGGTTGCCCCTTGAGAAACTTCAATGACTCGTGATCAGTGTGTATCACGAACTCCCTAGGGCAGAGGTAGTGTTGCCAGGTCTCCAAAGCCCTCACCAGTGCGTACAACTTCTTGTCGTACGTGGGGTAGTTTAAAGCAGCACCTCCCAGTTTCTCACTAAAGAAGGCACAAGGCCTCTTGTCTTGCATGAGAACGACGCCAATACCTACACCAGAAGCATCACATTCAATTTCAAAGGTCTTGTTAAAATTTGGTAATGCTAAAACATGTGTGAGTTTGTCCTTGAGAGTAAGGAATGCTTGTTCTTGGGCTTCTCCCCAATGGAATCTATCATTCTTCTCTGTCACAGCGATCAATGGAGCAGCAATGGTGCTGAAGTCTCTGACAAATCGCCGGTAGAAGCAAGCCAATCCATGGAAGCTGCGCACCTCAGGGACGGATGTTGGAGTTGGCCATTGCTTGATGGCCTCAAACTTGGACTCGTCTACTTTAATGCCCTGTGAACTCACAATGATACAGTTCTCAATCAACTCGTTTTGAGACACGTAGCACGATTGCCCAAGGATCTAGCGAGGTTGTCCAACGCTTGGATTGCGGAACCTAGAACCAACACGGACGACACGAATTAGTTGAAGGCGGTAGAACGACGACTCCAATCGAGGTGATTAGTCAAGTGGATAGGTCGGATGAACCCTTGCCAAAAGAACGAGATTGCTCAAGAACCCTTGCCAAAAGCAAGTAAAGGATCGAAATCTTCACACTTGAAAAGAATCGAAATAAAGCAAGACTTTATTGATAAAACGTCTACCCTTTAACCGTACAAAGTGAACCTTTATATAGGCTAAGGGACTAATGAAAACCTAAAGACTAAAGGAATGGGAAATGGTTCGGCCATCCTTGGACAAAGTGGGCCGAACCCATGACTCAACAAGCCCTACAACTAGTAACTAATCCAAACAATAACTAAACGGCTCAAGACTAAAAGAAGGCCCAACAGTAGCCGACTCTACTCAGGGAGTTCGTGGACTCCACTTGGCTCTTCATGGGCTTGGAGCAATGTGTAGACAACTTGATTAACATCCTTCAAGCCTTCAATGTCTCTATGAAAGCCTTGAGTCAAGGCCGCCATCCGTGCACACATCAGTCCCCTCCACTTGAGAAGGATTTGTCCTCAAATCTGGATGGAAATGGATGATACTACAAGAGTTGGTAGTATGAACCCCAAATCTAATGCCACCACATATTGGCCCTCTTAGACTGAATGATACTTGCATACGTCATGATTACTATGATTCGGTGCTCATGTCTCTTGGTTAGTTTGAAAATGCTCACAACCAGCTAAGAAAAACTCATGGCTTTACTCCAATGGCTCCTCTTGTTTGTATCATTCTCCTCCTCTTGAAAGCAATTTGCCCACAAATTGAAGCACGAATGGTGACAAGACGAGCTACATGCCTTCGACTCAATCTTGTTATGATGGCTATAGATGGCATCCAATGCAAAACCCACATGCTAAGTTGGAAAATAACCCTTGTCGAACCTTGAATCTCACAAACCATCTTCAATGTATGCTCAACTTGATTTTTTGTGGTCATGAGGTAAGGGTCCTCAAAGTGGTGTGAAGTGTATCCCATGAAATCAAACTCCGGCTCAAACACACTTGCAAGGCACCAAGGCGGATTTGGTGATATTGGAGCTTCATGAGGACTAAGAGCAAGACGAAAATCATAATGGTCATTGAGGTACTTGTTCTTTAAACGAACCCTTGGTAAGGACATATTAAAATTAGGAAAGAGAGTAACAAAATGTGACGCCCCCACTTCTCCCAAGAGGCGGGACGCCTGCCTAACTCGCGCCAGGACTCGAAAATACAAAACAATAAAAACTAAAGAAACCAAAAGAGCACTATTCACAATATACAATCCCCAAAAGATTTCTATTTACATCCTCAAAAGTAGATATCCAGATCACTACATCATCGTATGATAGTAATCAAAATTAGAAAGTAGATCCAAAGAAGGGTTTTAATACAGGTCACCAAAACAAACAAAAATATCTGAGTTGCTCAACTATTACAAACCAAACCTAACTATACTAGTGATAGTGTTACAAGGGTTCCCCGCGTCGTCCCCTGCTAAGGAAAAGAAAAGAAAATGGGTAAGCTATATGCTTAGCAAGTAAACAGGGGTGAAACTGTAAATTTCACATATTAAACGAACAATTACATCATAAAGATGTCAAATCGAAAACATAAAAGTAACAACACAAGTTAAGGATACAGGTTGGCTCCAAAGCCAAATCGTATGCCACGTGTGACCTCCTGTCGACACTCCGTCGACCACAAATAATGGTCCGTAGAACTCCACTTGTACTCCCACCGTACACCTTATCACCCTCACTGGCCAGTCACCTCACAAAATGGCTCGAGCAAACGAAATTGAGTTTGGTTCACAAGCTCGGTTCACAAACTTGGTTCACATACTCGGTGAACCGGATTCACAAACTTGGTGACCTCAGACTAGGTTGGACTGACTTCGACCAAGCCCTGACCGGCTCGAATAGTCCATCTAGGTCTTGAGATCGGGCCCCAAACCACAAACTTCACAAAATCACCCAAAAGTCACCCCGAGCTACAAGCTCAAGGGTTTTAGTTCCAAAATAGTTCATATACATATGCCATGTACAAATATGTGTACAAATTAGGGTTTAGGTCGAGTGCGATAAGTACACCCTCGCCTAGGTACCCTCTCATACATATCAAAACACATAAGCAACTAACACATAGGAACGGCCTGAATACTTACACAAAGCACAAAACTAGCACAAGTGCGAAAATCTCTTCGTGTGTGATAGCTAGTAGGCCCCACCGGCTCCGTCTAGCTCACCACCGTCTGAAATAAAAGATTGCATCACATTATATCACAAACGGCTACTAACATGCCTAAAGCAAGCAAAACAGGCAAAATTGGCACATGAGCACGTGCGGAATTGGCAAACGGGAAATGGAAATGGAAACGGAAACGGACAGATTTGCTACCCCAAACCGTTTGGATTAAAAGTTAGGCTAGGAATGTCGGATCAAAGTGTATGAGACACCGTTACGAAGCTAAGAGGAAGGGTTAAAATTTTCATGAAGACACCTTAATCTAGATCTGAATGGAAGCAGGTCGAAATTATGGAAAACAGTACCAGAAGTTTGCACTTTAGGGTGACGGACAGGGTCTGTTTGCCGGACCATAACTCACAGCTCGCAAATCCAAATCAAGAAATTCTAAAGGCGTTAGAAAGCTATGTCATAATGCTAAAACTTTTATGTTTTGGCCAAAACCTGAATCAATACAAAGCAGGGTGAAAAATGGGTCCAAAGTTCCTGTCAGAACTGCCCAATTTCAATGGCAGTTCTGACACCCGATCTTATTTTGGGTATAACTGGAGCTGCGGGTCTCGGATTTGGACGCACTTTATACCGTTTTGAAACTGAAACAAAGATCTACAAGTCTTATGAAGACCTCAACACCCAGTTCAGACGTTATCAAGGTGAACTGAGCATGGTCAGAAGCAAAATCAAGAAACGTCACCAAATCCAGAAGTTTGTACAGCCATTTGGGGTTTTTGGTCATAACTCAGGCTACACTGATCGGATTGGCTGAATTTTGTAGACACGACAAGGACTTTAGCAGCTACAACTTTTATGTTTTGGGCAAACCCTGAATCCATACGTAGCACATAGAAAAATGGAGCCAAAGTTCGGTTTCTGGGCTGCCCTGTTTCCAGATTGAACGGTTCCGCGCGCCGCAAATGCATGATTCGTTTCTACCATTCTCATGCAAGTTTTCCAAGCAAATTCATACCAAATAAACACACATAAATCACCTCCTATTTGCTCTACAAGTGAACCGAAATTCCTTTCCCAATTTAATCCCAAGACTTACCCAATACTAACCATAATCTAGGTGCTAATCCTACTAACTTTACTAGTTTCACCACCTAATCAATCAAACTCTAATCACTTAAGCCCTAACCCAACCAAACTAACTTTCCTTTGAATTAGGGTTTCATGACTAATCTGGAATTTGCTACTTACCAACCATACAAGTGAAATTAATACATCAAAGATGCCATTAACAAGCCAAAATCCAACCAAACCAACTCTATGAATCATGAATCAAGAAACCCTACCTTTTCCTCCTAGCCTTTACCAAAATCAGCAATATAACCATCAAAATAAACCATAAAACTACTCCATAATCATCATACAACCCATAAAAATGCATAATCACAACAAAAGCATCACTTCCATAGCTTCAAGATTAAAACCCCAAAATTTAACTTCCAAGTAAGATGATATACCTTCAAATAAGCTTTGTAGATGATCAAACCACAACAATCAAGTGCTCAAGTTGCTACCCTAAGCTTCAAAAGCAAGATGGATGGTTAAAAATTGATGAACTTTGGAGGAAATTTCCCTTTCTTTTGCTCTCAAAATTTCGGCCCTTTCTCTTGCTTTTTCCCTTGGTGATGGTTTCATTTATGTCTTGATTCCTCTTGTATATTCTAGAGTTAAGGTGAGTCATCAACCACTAAGGATATTTTGCACCCAACCAATCACATAAAAGATTACAATTTGCTCCCAAGCCCTTACAACCTTAGTTTAACTTTCTTACACTCTTGCCCACAATTATATGAAAAGCTTTCAATTAACTCCATAGGTCATACACTTAATCTAGTCTAAAATACTTAGTCACACTTAATCATTTCACTAATCACCTTCCTATCTTAACCTCCCATACTTAATCATACTTTCTCCATAATAAAAACAATGAAACAACAACCTTTATAACATTGGCAAAATTAGGGTTTTAAACCCAACTTAAGCTTTCTAATGGATTGTAACACTAGAGGTTTGACTAGTTTAGGGTTTTCTAGCTCTCAAACCTACCTAACCTTTGCTAAAAGAATCGAATCCTATACTTACTTGCACGATAACATATATTAGCATGCCTATTAATATAATAGCACAAACTTGTAATTCATTACAAAAACTAGGGTTTTAGTAATAACCCAAATTAGGGTTTTCATAGTATATAGACGAAATAACCTTTTTAAGTATTACCACCAACCTTAAAACCAAATTTTATAGCAAAATAACGATAATACTCCTTATTCAAATAATATCAAAATTAAGGACTAACCGGGGTCTCACACAAAAATAGTTCCAGCATTAAGAGTTGAAGGAAAATCTTCTTCTGTTGAATCAGATTCTTCAGAAGATTTGGATTCTTCAACATAGGTAGAAATATATGGAACTGATTCATCATGGAGTTCATGTAACATGGATGAAAGAGGATTATCATAAACCTTTGTAGCTTCATTCGCTTTTGTTTCCTGTTCAAGAGAAAAAACAGGATTAGTATGAACATTGTACATTAATGAAGATGGTGGTTCTTGTGCAATCTGTTTATTCTTCCTTTTCAACATAGGTAGAAATATATGGAACTGATTCATCATGGAGTGGTTTGCAAGGTCAAGGTTCAAAAGGTTGAGGTTTGACTTTTTCCTACGAGATAAATCTGGTAGATCAGAATCAAAAAACCCTTCAAGATGAGCTTGAATTAACTCCCCTTTGGTGTGAACTGATTTGAGTTGACATTGTTCCATGAATGGATACCAACAGGGTTGGAGTACCAACTCCATGGAGGCTTGCAAAGTCCACAATTGATTTTGGAATGGAACACACCAAGATCAGCTCAACTTGCCTTTGCTTGATCTATATAAAAGAAGAAACACTAAACAAAGCAAAGGTAAGTTCGTTAGGAAAATAATAGGCCTTCACCGGGTTACTCAAGATCAGCCCACTTTCTCTCTTTTCTTCCTTTTTACCACCCATCTCATCAGATTTTTCCATCTCTTTTTCTAGTTCAATAGCTGACCCTTTCATCTCATTGCTTTCAACTCCCTCGAGTTTTACCTCTTCAGGCACAATTCTCTCATCTAGCTTTTTCTCCATTCTATAACGCTCAAGCTCACTTTTCATGTATGCTAGATCAATACAAAGCTGGTCATAAGTAAGTGATACTAGTACAAAACGACGACCATTAAATAAGAAGGAATACTTATTAGTATGTCCGTCATATTTAACTTCTCACCTCGACATCCATGCTTTGCCCAACAACACATGTGTCACTTATATTGGGACTACATCACACAACACCTCATCCACATATTTGCCTATTTGAATAGGTACAAGTGTGTGCTTAGTAACCCAAACATCACCATGAGTGCTCGTCAACTTGTACGGTTGAAGATGATCAATGGTTGGAAGATTTAATTTCTCATCCATGATAGCACTTGCAAGATTGACAACTCCCATTAATGGCCAAGCTACAAATTTTATCTTTGACACCGCAACGAGTATAAAACCAACCAAGCAACTGAGATTTGACGAGGTCTAATTGCTCATCTACACCATGTAATGCCACTTCTTTGACTCCCTTAGGACCAGGAAGACAATGTTGTGGACTAGCTTTTATGCGTTTGTACTCGCCATGACGTATGAGGGAACCTGCAAAAAGTTAGCAACGAAACCGAAGATATTGCCTTTCACGCTCCCTTACGTGTATCCAGTCTCACTCGTGTATATGGATGTCACTCTAATGCTCTCACGACACTTCTCAAATCACGGATTGTTCCCCTTGAAGAAATGGAATTCCTCAATGAGTTTTCAATCAACTTCTCTCCAAGTACTCCAGGATTGCAATGTTTAAGTGGCTGGAATTTGAAGGGAAGTTTTGGATAGACTTGATTTGTTGTTTTGACTCGCGACTTAGAAGATTTTCGACTTTGTCCTATGACCTAGATGTGAGAAACCGAGGCTGTTTTAAACTTTTGACAAGGGCAACCGACTCAAGGACACTTGGTAAGACCCAACTTGTGGTGGATAGCTTGAGGCAATTAGACAATGGTACGGCAGAAATTTGGAATCCTAGAATTAACGCTACCCTTTTGCACTTGGCTGGGTTTGTTTTGGCAATTTGTGTTCCAGGTGTCTGACCATTGGGACAAGATTGGCGGTGGATCTTGGATGATTCCTAACGGTTACAAACAGGTCAGATGTTGGCAGTCCTTGTTGGCCACTAGTTCTTGTTTCGCAATCCCAAAGTTAAACAACTTCCTAATCCAAAACTGTTTTGGCCTTCTTTCCTTGCATTTCTGATACGGTCCTCGATCAACACGTTTCGAGACACGTAGCATGATGTGTGCATGAACCAGGGCCCAGTCCAAGTCCCATTAGGCCCAGTCACACGTGCACGGGCCAAGCTATTCAAGGAATCCCTCCAAGCCCTTGTTCAAGTTGTCCACGATCAACATGGAGGCTATAGAGATATTGAAGGCTTGGAAAGGATCAATCAAGCAACTTGCACTTTGGTCCAAGCCCAGGAAGACTCCAGTGGGCCTCCTTACGAATCGGCCGAGTAGGGCCTTAGTCGTTGTTTCCATTTTGTTTGGACTAATTGTCCGTAGAAGGCTTGAGGCCGGCCCACCTTGATGACAAGGTAGCCGACCTCCCCTTTAGGTTTCTTTAGGGTTTTTAGTTGTTTCATTAAGCCTATAAATAGGCTAGCCTTGTAAGGTTAAAAACTAGTTTTTGATGAATTAAAATTATTAGTGCATTCGTTTTCTTTCATAAAGAATTCGTGCCTTTCAACTTGCTTGGCAAGGGTTATTGAGCAATCTCGCGTCCTGTCCTTGATTGTTCATCCGACCTATTCCCCTGGAGTATTCACCTTCATCGGAGTGTCGTCTACCACCTCCAATCAAATCGAGTTGTCCGTTTGAGTAAGGGTTCCGCAATCCAAGCGTTGGACATCCCCGCTAGATCCTTGGGCAAACGTGCTACGTGTCTCGACCGTGGATCGAGGAACGTATCAGTTGGCTTCAGAGCTTTGGTGGAGGTATCTTCCGTTATATCCATAGTTGTGTCTTAGTTTCATTATTTCCGCTGCCTTGTGTTTTGAAAAAAAAAAACTGTTCGTTTGCTTTGTTGCTTCGTTGTGCCGTTTTCCTTCGTTTGTTATCTAGAAATTCTGGTCGTTGTTTTATTGATTGAGTTCGTATCCATACCCGTTCGTTTGTGTCTTCAAGTCTG
This sequence comes from Coffea eugenioides, assembly GCF_003713205.1. Classification (NCBI taxonomy): domain Eukaryota; kingdom Viridiplantae; phylum Streptophyta; class Magnoliopsida; order Gentianales; family Rubiaceae; genus Coffea; species Coffea eugenioides. The sequence continues at coordinate 27,865,997 of NC_040037.1, forward strand.
TCCGTTGCTGCTTTGCTAGTCAAAAAAAAAACAAACAAAATCTGTTTGCATCGCTTGTCAAAAAAAAAAAGAACATTCTGTCCGTGTCTTGTCTTGTGTCTTGCCGTGAGTCTTTCCTTTCTGTCCATTGGTGTCTGCATTCATAAAAAAAAAAAAAAAAAAAAGGAGACGTTTTATCAATAAAGTTTTGCATATTTTCGATTCTTCTTGAGAGAGAGATTCGACCCCTTTACTTGCTTTGGCAAGGGTTTTGAGCAGTCTTGCGTCCTGTCCTAGATTGTTCTACCGACCTATTCCCCTGGAGTATTCACCTTCATCGGAGTGTCGTCTACCGTCTTGAATCAAATCGTGTCGTCCGTTTGGTTCTAGATCCCGCAACTCCAAGCGTTGGACATCCTCGCTAGATCCTTGGGCAAACGTGCTACGTGTCTCGAAACGTGTTGATCGAGGAACGTATCATAGCACGTTTGCCCAAGGATCTAGCGAAGTTGTCCAACGCTTGGATTACGGGACCTAGAATCAAACGGACGACACGATTTGATTAAAGGCGATAGAATGATGACTCCAATGAAGGTGACTACTCCAGGGAATAGGTCGGTAGAACAATCTTGGACAAGCACGAGATTTCTCAAACACCCTTGCCAAAGCAAGTTAAGCCTTGAATCTCTCTTATTAAGAAGAATCGAAAATTATGCAAAACTTTATTGATAAAACGTCTACCCTTAATGCTTCCAAAGCAAGCATTTATATAGGCAAACTAACGAAACCCTAATGCTAGTAAAAAGGAAATAAAGGTTCGGCTAGGCCTTGGACAAGGTGGGCCGAATCCATGACCCAACAAGCCCTACAACTAGTAACTAATACAAACAATAACTTGACGGCTCAAGACTAAAAAAGGCCCAACAATTGGCCGACTCCCTTTAATTGGAAAAACTACAACGACTAACTAGCGGGCTAGAGCCCAAACTAACAACCATCACTTGGCTCCTCGTGGGTTTGGATCAATGTGTAGGTAACTTGATTAACATCCTTCAAGCCTTCAAGGCCCCGCCACCCGTGCACACACCAGTCCCCTCCACTTGAGAAGGATTTGTCCTCAAATCTGGATGGAAATGAATGACACGAACAAGGGTTGGCAGTATGAATCCTCAAATCGAACGCCACCACATATTTGCCCTCTTAGACTGAATGATACTTGCATACTATGATTCGGTGCTCATGTCTCTTGGTTTGTTTGAAAATGCTCACAACCAGCCAAGAAAAACTCATGGCTTTACTCCAATGGCTCCTCTTGTTCGTATCATTCCCCTCCTCTTGAAAGCAATTTGCCCACAAATTGAAGCACGAATGGTGACAAGACAAGTTACATGCCTTCGACTCAATCTTGTTAGGATGGCTACGGATGTCATCCAATGCAAAACCCATGTGCTAAGTTGGCAGATAACCCTTGTCGAACCTTGAATCTCACAAACCTTCTTCAATGTATGCTCAACTTGATTGTTTGTGGTCATGAGGTAAGGGTCCTCAAAGTGGTGTGAAGTGTATCCCATGAAATCGAACTCCGGGCCGAACACACTTGCAAGGCACCAAGGCGGATTTAGTGATGTTGGAGCTTCATGTGGACTAAGAGCAAGACAAAAATCATAATGGTCATTGAGGTACTTGTTCTTTAAACGAACCCTTGGTACATAACCATCCCCAAAATGTGGAGTGTTTCCTTCAAGATGAGCTCGAATCAACTCCCCTTTGGTGTGGACTGATTTGAGTTGACATTGTTCCATGAATGGATACCAACGGGGTTGGAACAACTTCGTGAGAATATAACTTCGATATAAAAATCGAAAGGATCCCATTCGAGGAAGTTTCCCATTCAAAAGGAAAATTTGTTGGGATTAATCAAACTTTTTCGACCCAAAGTGTATCACGCGGGAATCAAATGTCCACAAGATTCTTTGATAGAAGGAAATCCCAAAAAGGGTATGTTGCTGCCATTTTGAAAGGATTAAGAAGGACCGAAGGAATGTCTAAACCCAATGATTGATAAAGGATCTCAGAACAAGGAAACACCATTTAAATTGTCTCAATAAATGAGCCCGACTTAGTATCTTAAGATAAGAAATAAAAATTTTAAAGGAGACAAATAAGGGGGTAAAGACCACTCAATAAATGAAATTGCCTAACAATTTTCTTTTGAGCTATTTAAAAGTTATCTAACTTGAGTTATGAGTACGAATGATTTCTTTTTTTTTTCAGGAATGAAAAAGAAAAAAAAGACTTAAACCGCAGTCTAATTGATTTGATGATTTATGCACCTTTTATGATTTACTAGAATTCAATACATAGATAAAACTTCGAATCAAATTATTTACTCTTGGAGTGCCAACTCCATGGAGGCTTGCAAAGTCTACAATTGATTTTGGAATGGAACACACCAAGATCAGCTCAACTTGCCTTTGCTTGATCTGTATAAAAGTAGAAACACTAAACAAAGCAAAAGTAAGTTCGTTAGGAAAATAATAGGCCTTCACCGGGTTGCTCAAGATCAGCCCACTTTCTCTCTTTTCTTCCTTTTTACCACCCATCTCATTAGATTTTTCCATCTCTTTTTCTAGTTCAACAGCTGACCCTTTCATCTCATTACTTTCAACTCACTCGGGTTTTACCTCTTCAGGCACAATTCCCTCATCTAACTTTTTCTCCATTCTATAACGCTCAAGCTCACTTTTCATGCATGCTAGATCAATACAAAGCTGCTCATAAGTAAGTGATACAAGTGCAAAACGACGACTATTAAATAAGAAGGAATACTTATTAGTATGTCCGTCAATTTTAACTTCTCGCCTCGACATCCATGCTTTGCCCAACAACACATGTGTCACTTGAATTGGGACTACATCACACAACACCTCATCCACATATTTGCCGATTTGAATAGGTACAAGTGTGTGCTTAGTAACCCAAACATCCCCATGAGTGCTCGTCAACTTGTACGGTTGAAGATGATTAATGGTTGGAAGATTTAATTTCTCAACCATGATAGCACTTGCAAGATTGAGTTCACAACTCCCATCAATGTCCAAGCTACAAATTTTATCTTTGACACCGCAACGAGTATAAAACCAACCAAGCAACTGAGATTTGACGAGATCCAATTGCTCATCTACACCACGTCATGCCACTTCTTTGACTCCCTTAGGATCAGGAAGACAATGTTGTGGGCTAGCTTTTATGCGTCTTGTACTCGCCATGACGTATGAGGGAACTTGCAAAAAGTTAGCAACGAAACCGAAGATATTGCCTTTCATGCTCCCTTACGTTTATCCGCTCGCACTCGTGTATATGGATGTCACTCTAATGGACTTACCAAATACCTTTACCTGTTGGGTTAGGTAGTTGAGAAATGCCGCTCAAGTCCAATAATTGTCACCAACTTTTTCCACAGGAGTAACCAAGAAGGTAAGACACGAATGTAGGTGCAAAATGAAGTGGGAATGGACGAATTTGGAAGACCAATAGTGGCGGACAGAAATGGAAGTGCGTCAATGGGAACATAAAAGAAAGAAACCCTAGCTTCATAAAATATAGGAGTGGGTTCCTAGAATGTAGGAGAGTATTCCTAAAATGTAGGAGAGAATGTAGGAGAGTATTCCTAAAATGTAGGAGAGGATGTAGGATCGTGTTCCTAAAATGTAGGAGAGAATGTAGGAGAGTATCCAAGTGAGATAAGAGTTATCCAAGTGCTTTACTTAGTTTCCTAATTGACTTTGGAAAGCAAGTTAGTTTTGGAAAATTTATAAACAACTTGGATGAAGCAAGCAATACTTGGACAGATTTGAAACAAAGAAACCCTAGCGCAAATGAACCCCTAGCCGCAAGTAGAAACCCTAGCGCAAACGAAACCTTAGCCACACAAATGAAACCCTAGCCACACAAAGAGAGCCCTAGCCGCCACAAGGAAACCCTAGCCGTCACCCTTTTGTTTTCTTGTTGCTTCGGCTATGACTAACGACTTGGACAGAATTTGGTAGCAATGTTGGAACACCACGACCAGAAATTTTGATGCAACAAAAGACTCAATATTACGAAACAACTTGCGGACAGATGGGTCACAACAACTACGGACGAATGGACAGAAATTGGACTCACGAAGACCAAACAAAATTCCGGACAGATTGGACAAAACAAAGAAACATGCACTGCAGAATTGAAGATGCAAGACACAACCAAGTTTGGACAGAATTTCGAGCAATGACGTGACACACAAACGGACAGAATTGGTGAGACAACCAACGACTCCAATGCAAGAACAAGTTGTGGACAGAAATTATCGACAAACTAGACACAAACACAAAAGAGATAACACACCAACAGATTTTGTGTTCGGATGAACAGTAACGTGAACAGTGTCGGTGAACAGTACGATGAACAGTGACGTGTTTTTTTTTTTTTTAACAAGGCAGCGGACAAAACACAAACGGACAGTTTATGCTTGACAACAATGAGACACTAACCCAAACAGAATTTTGACGGAACACAAGAACAAGGGTGCGGACAGAATTTTCCAACGAAAACGACGCAACAAGGACAACAACGATAACGCACAGAAGTTTTTTCTTTTCTTTTTTTGTAAAACAAGATAGCGGAACAAGGAAAGCAAAGACAAAAACTACGGATATAACGGAAGATACCTCCACCTAAGCTCTGAAGCCAACTAATACGTTTCTCGATCAACACGTTTCGAGACACGTAGCACGTTTGCCCAAGGATCTAGCGAGGTTGTCCAATGCTTGGATTGCGAGACCTAGAATTAAACGGACGACACGATTTGATTAAAGGCGGTAGAACGACGACTCCAATGGAAGGTGACTACTCCAGTGGATAGGACGGTAGAACAATCAAGGACAAGACGCAAGATTGTTCAACACCCTTGCCAAAGCAAGTAAAAGCTCGAATCTCTCTCAATAAGAAGAATCGAAAATATACTAAAACTTTATTGATAAAACGTCTACCCTTAATGCTTACAAAGCAAGCCTTTATATAGGCAAACTAATGAAACCCTAATGCTAGTAAAAAGAAAATAAAGGTTCGGCCAAGCCTTGGACAAGGTGGGCCGAATCCATGACTCAACAAGCCCTACAACTAGTAACTAATCCAAACAATAACTTGACGGCTCAAGACTAAAAAAGGCCCAACAGTTGGCCGACTCTCTTTAATTGGAAAAACTACAATGACTAACTAGCGGGCTAAAGCCCAAACTAACAACCATCACTTGGCTCCTCGTAGGCTTGGATCAATGTGTAGGTAACTTGATTAACATCCTTCAAGCCTTCAAGGCCCCGCCACCCGTGCACACATCAGTTTTTCTCCTTTTTTTTTCTTTTCAAATCAAAAACAGATTGGTTTCTTTTATTTCTCCCAATTCGGCACAACTCCAGACAGGTTTCGACTAAGCCTTTTGGACAAGAACAACCGCCCCTTCAAGATTCAAGAATTAGATGGATTGATTTCAAGAAAATCAAGAATTACACACGATTTTTCCAGATTTGAGTCAAGAACCTTTTAGCAACTCAAGAATTGAATCAAGATTCTTAAGGACAACAACACAAGGTACGACAGCCTTATAGTAGTGCAAGATTCAAAATTTCCCAACCCTTTTGTTCAAGAAACCCAACTTTTCTTCAACAAGATTAGCGACCAGAATTTCTGATTTGGTGTTGTTTTGTTTTTTTTTTTTTGACTAACAAAGAACACAATACTTCACAACTTGGTCGAATGGAGGCAATTTTCCATATTTTGGTTCGGCTATCACTCCCCACAATCAACGATCAAGAACTCCAAGATCTTACAAGAATTTCCAAGATAATTATCAAGAACTTCAAGATAGCAATCAAGAAATTCATGAAACCCTAGATCATTGTAGGTTCTCTTCAAGGTTCACAAGTACCAACAAATTTAACCACAAACCAGATTTGAAAATTAAGTGAAACAACTTGGATGACTCACAACGAACTTGGACAGATTTGGACGAAGAAAACCCTAGTGCACAAACGAAACCCTAGCCGCCGCCCCACTAGTTTTCTTGTTGCTCAAGTGATGACTAACGACCAAGACAGATTTAACACAAACAACGAGCAAGGCTACGGGGCAGACTTGATGAACAGCCTTCGACCAATAACTAGAACAAATTGCAGCAACATGACTTGGACAGAATACTAGGCGACAACAATAAATAACTAACGGACAGAATTTGTTTTTTTTTTTTAACAAGGTAGCGGAACAAAGGAATTCTAGACGACAAACAAAGACAAAAACAATAGATATAACGGAAGATACCTCCACCTAAGCTCTGAAGCCAACTGATACGGTCCTCGATCAACTCGTTTCGAGACACGTAGCACGATTGCCCAAGGATCTAGCGAGATTGTCCAACGTTTGGATTACGGAACCTAGAACCAACACGGACGACACGAATTGGTTGAAACTCATTAGTACAAAAGGTGCACTTCTTAAGGTTGGCGTATAGACGCGCCTCTCGAAGTGTATTAAGAACTAATCTCAAATGCTTCATGTGCTCATGCTCATTTCGACTATATAACAAGATGTCATCAAAATAGACAATCACAAACTTCCCAATGAAGTGTCTCAAAACATGGTTCATTAATCTCATAAATGTACTAGGGGCGTTAGTCAACCCAAAGGGCATGACTAGCCACTCATAAAGACCATGTTTAGTTTTGAAAGCCGTTTTCCATTCATCGCCTTCTTTCATCCTAATTTGATTATAGCCACTCCTTAAATTAATTTTAGTGAAAATAGCAGCACTATCAAGTTCGTCAAGCATATCATCTAGCCTAGGAATAGGATGACGATATTTAATAGTAATAGCATTAACGGCTCTACAGTCAGTGCACATGCGCCATCCTTTTTGGGGACAAGTATCACAGGCACAACACAAGGACTTAGACTTTCCTTTACCCAACCCTTACCTAATGGGCTATCAACTTGCCTTTGAAGCTCCTTTGTCTCCTCAGGACCCATGCGGTAAGCCAGTTTGTTGGGTAGTGGTGCTCCAGGAATCAGGTCTATTTGGTGCTCAATCCCTCGAATGGGTGGTAAACCATCAGGGGTCTCATTAGGGAACACGTCCTCGAATTCCTGTAAAAGAGCAACTATACTCGAAGGCAATGCCTTATCGAGCTCAGCAACATCTAAAATCACATGTTTGCAAATCATGAGAAGTACAGGCAGATCAGAATTCACAATCTTTCTAACATCCTTAGCCTTAATGATCATGGTTTGAATCCTAGTGGTGGGTTTAATGAGTGAATGGTCATGTGTAACACTAGGTGTGCTCACTTGACCCTTGGTCAATTGCTCACTTGTAGAAATGGAGCATTTGCCAGGGTCGGCCGCCTTTTGTTTCCTCTGTTGGCGGTCCAATTCACACTCCCTTTGCAATTTAAGTTGGTCCTCATACACTTGTGCAGGTGTGAGTGGTGTTAGGACCATGCGTTTACCATTGTGCAAAAGAGTGTACTTATTTGCCCTACCATCAAATGTGACATGTTTATCAAAGGTACGGGCTCCTCGCCTCAATTTCTTTCCCCTCTCGGCCTTAATAGCAAGTTCAAGAAGATCATGCATGTCCAAATATTGTTGGAGCTCCAAGGCTTCTTGAAGGTCAGGGTTGAGACCTCTAAGAAACCTCGCCATGGTTGCTTCACTATCTTCTTGAAGGTTCACCCTCATCATGGCCATTTCGATCTCCTTGTAGTAGTTCTCCACACTCATGTTACCTTGAGTGAGGATTTGAAGTTTGGAGTGGAGATCGCGATTGTAGTAGCTAGGAACAAATCTCTTGTGCATCAATGCCTTGAGTTCTCCAAGTTCGGACTCGTGGTTCTCCCATTCTCCTTCTATGGGTCCTCACTTGGTCCCACCAAATTAGGGCGTAATCGGTGAACTCAACGGTGGCAACTTTCACCTTTTGTTCCTCGCTATAGTCATAACAGTCGAAAACCATTTCGATGCGGCCTTCCCATTCCAAGTAAGCCTCAGGATCACTTTTGCCTTTGAACGCGGGCACTTGAATTTTGAGGCCCTTGAGTTCGTTCTTAGGCGTGTCCTTTCTAGGCCTCTCGGCTCTCTCGTCATCTTCACTAGCCGAGTAGTCTTCACAATTTGCCTCTTTGGTGTAATGGTTACTCCGGTTGTGAGAACGAGAGCGAGAGCCTCTCATGAGACTCTTAAATAGCTCGTCAAAACGAGTGTGCAATTCCTCCATTTGTTGCTCACTAATTTGTCTGAGCTCGTTTTTCATAGCTGTGAACATCAAGGAGTAGTCATTGGTTGGTTGAGCTTGCTCCATGTCACTCTCTCTTAGTCCTGTAAAAAGTTAATGAACAAGAAAATAGACCAAGTAGAACCTTACTTCACTCCCTTAGTGTATCACTCACCCTCGTATTTTTCACTCAAAACACTCTAATGATCTTACCAAATACCTTTACCTGTTGGATTAGATAGTTGAGAAATGCCGCACAAGTCTAATAAATGTCACCAACCGTTTCCACAAGAGTATTGAAGTAACAAGACACGAATTGGAGGTGAAAAGAATGGAATACACGCGCCCTTTGGAAGGCTCCAAGTGCCGGACAGATTGAGTAATGTGCTAGTGTGAATGGAATCTCAATGAAAACCTAGCTTCCTAAAATGTAGGAGTGTTTTCCTAAAATGTAGGAGGGTGTCCAAGTGGAAACAAAAGAGTTATCCAAGAAGCCTACTTAATTTCCTATATGAATTTGGAAAACAAGTTAGTTTTGGAAACCTTTAGAGAATCCTTTTCCTTTCTTGAAGACTTTTAGAAACTTCCCAAATCCCAATCCAAGAAGGATTCCCCTAGCAAATTTCGGTTCTCTCCCCAAGATTCTCTCCCCCAAGTCGGTGGAGGTTGGCTTATTTAAGTCCTCCACCCAACCGACACTTGCACACACACAACAACCAAGAGCAATTCAGATTTTTCTGGTTTTAATGCTCAAAGCAGCTTCGGCTATGGAGTCTAAACAAGAAGATGCAAGCAACTCTACTCAAGCTCCCCCCCAACGGGTTACTCAAGATTTTCCCAAGAAATTTACTCCAAAACCAAGGAAGCCTTTCACCACCGCTAGAGAGTACAAGAAGATGTTCAAGATAAAGGTGAAACAAGCTCCCAAGCCATAAGAAGTTCAATAAGAGGTGGGTCAAAACTTTTGAATTTCTTTTTCCTTGTTTATTTTTCTGTTTTGGATTGGAAATAAGATGTAAGAAACTGTTTTAGCAATAAGATTTCAACTTTTCTCTCTTGTTTTTCTTTGTTTCTTGCCAATCGGGTTGTCTCTCTTTTCTTTTCGTTTCTGTTTTTTTTTTTTTTGACTTAACCAACGTCACAAACACTTGGCCGAATGGATCAAAACAAAATCTGGTCAGCCCCTCAATTCGCACCAATGCACAACCATAATCCTTCAAGAACTAGCAAGATACGTATCAAGAATTTCAAGAACTTCAAGATAGTATTCAAGAACGTCAAGAAACCCTAAAATCTTGTAGATTCTCTCAAGGATTCGCAACACCAACAAGTTTTACCCAAAATCAGTTTTGAAAATTAAGTAAACAACTTGGATAAAGCAAACAAATCTTGGACAGATTTGGACAATCAACCCTAGCGCAAAGCAAACCCTAGCCGCAACGAAAACCCGAGCAGCCGCCCCACTTGTTTTCTTGTTGCTCAAGTGATGACTAACGACCAAGACAGATTTGAGAACACAACCTTACGACAAATTTTGGACAGAAATTTCAGAAAACAAAGTAAGACAGAATTTTAACACGATGTAGACTAGCAATGGCAGATTTGTATGACGCAAGAAACACAATACTTCGGCCAGAACTTTAGCCAAACGAACTCACACTCACAGACAGAATTGGGAAGCAACTACAACTCAATAACAATGACCAGAATTTGAACGCAACGACGGACACAAGGTGCGGACAGAATTTCAACAAGAAAGCAACAACAACTCGGACAGAAATTCTCTTTTTTTTTTTAACAAGGCAGCGGACAAAACACAAAAACCCTATGACACAACTACGAAAAAAACAAGGATATAACGAAAGATACCTCCACCTAAGCTCTGAAGCCAACTGATACGGTCCTCGATCAACACGTTTCGAGACACGCAGCACGTTTGCCCAAGGATCTAGCGAGGTTGTCCAATGCTTGGATTGCGGGACCTAAAACCAAACGGACGAAATGAATTGGTTGAAGGTGGTAGAACGACGACTCTAATTGAGGTGTTTACTCTAGTGGATAGGTCGGTAGAACAATCTAGGACAATCCGCGAGATTACTCAAGAACCCTTACCTAAGCAAGTGAAAGGATTGAATGCCCTCAATAATTTGAAGAGAAACAAACCAGAATTTTATTATGAAAATTGTGTACCCCTTAACCGTACAAAGTGAGCCTTTATATAGGCTAAGGGGCTAATGAAACCCTAGGAAACAAGCTAAAGAAGGGGTCGGCCACTCCTTGGACAAGGTGGGCCAGCCCATGACTCAAATGAAATAATATAATCCAACTCTAAACAAGTGAACCTAACACTAAGGCCTAGGGCCTAGTCGACCAACCCTTCATGGGCTCTCTTCGTGGGCTTCGATCATCATGTAGACAACTTGATTATCACCTTCCAAGCCTTCAATATCCCCGATGGACTCCTTGTTGGTCTTGAACATTTTGCACAAGAGCTTGAAGGGACTCCTTGAAGCGCTTGGCCCGTGCACGTGTGACTGGGCCAAATGGAACTCGAACTGGATCATTACTTGGGCTAAGGTCCATGCACACATCAATGGGAATGAGAGGTACCTCCCACTCATATCGAGTGTGGTACATACTGCCGCTCAGCACTTACAAGTCAAGCACAAGTACAATTACAAGTACAGGTCATGGAAATCAAGTCACTTGTATAAGCATGAATGAGATATCAAGTATTTAGTTGAGTTAGGTCAAGTGCGATAAAGTACACACTTGCCCGACCAAACCAGGCAAATGTTATCCGATCACGTTGGTAAATCAAATATCAAGTTCAATCATGTATTTGGAAGCACTCACCAAAGATTTAGTGCTTATCAAAATCATGCTCGGGTGTAACTCCTTCGTGGAGTCCAAGTCTACGATAAAACATCGTTTAAGAGCTTTGAAATTAACTAAGGTTCGAAACTTAAACGTTTCGTTTAACGAAAATCAAGTAACTGAAAATCATTTGGGTAATATTCATATTACTTACCACACCCTAGAAAACTAATGCTCGCTCTTTTAGTTTTGGTGAGGAAGCGATTAAAACGTTGGAATTCTCATTTGAGTCAAAAAGACGAGGAAAACGTATTTCTATTGGTCGCTACTTTCATGTTTCCAAGGGTACGAGTTTCGGCCAAATCCCAACTTATATACCCTACAAAAGAAGACTCGAATACCCTAGATAATTCAAGTTCAATTCGACCTCAAATCTTCGATCAATTCGCGAGTACTCACGCCTAACTCTCCAGTGAAAATTTGGGCGGCATGCCCTTTGTTTTTAACTATTTTCCAGCCATTTATGGCTTCATTATTTTCCTCAACTCAGCCCAAATTCAATACATAAGTAAGTTTAACACAATAGCTCTTCAACTAGGCTCAAAATCATCCAATTACAAGACAATTCTAGCAATGCAACTATAAAATCAAAGCTGGAAACTAGTATTAAAGAAGAATAACTAAGTAGCAGGCTTGACACCTTCTAGCGTTTTGGCACAACTGAAGCTACGCTTATCGGATTGGGGTATATTTTATGGTGTTTCGAAACTAAGACAAAGGGCTACAACTTTCATGATGACAAGTCAACCCAGTTCACAATTGATCCAGGTCGAATTTGCAGATTACAGAACCAGAATTTCATTGTCAGTCTGGTTGTCAGCACTGGATTCAAATGGCAATAACTCAAGTTACAAAAGTCCGATTGAGGCGTTTTCAGATGCGTTGGAAAGCTGAAGCATAGAACTAAAATTTTCATGTTTTGACCAAAAGCTGATTGGATACGGATCAAGGTGAAAAATGAAGCCAAAATGTGAAATTTCAAAACTGCCCGCGAAACAGTGCAGTTGACAGTCAGAGGTAATTTATTCATTTCATATGTTACAGTGCTCCAATTGAGCTGAAATTTTACAGGCAACTATATAACTCCATTCTCTAAAACTTTCATGTTTTGACCTAGGCTTGATTCACCCTCTAACATGGACGAATTAAACAGGTCAGAAACAGGATAGATTGGTCTCAACTTTCTGGAATTTGATGATTCAATGGTTTGAAATTCACATTTATATCTTGAATCAATACCCCAAGTCCCTATCTAAGCTTATCAACATCATATAATAGAATAAAAACAAGAATCTCAACTGAAAATTTCAAACCCTAACTAAAAATTATAAGCTAATAAGCCAAACCATGAAATCTTCCATACAATCCATCACAATCAAGCCATGTTTTGCTTAAATTGCAAAATAAGCAAGAAACAAGAGAGGTTTCTAGTATAGTAACTCAAAACCCCCAAAATAAGTTGTAATACAAGAACTTTCTTCCTTCGAAAAGTTCCACCAAACTCACCTCCAAGCTTTCCCAAAGATTAATCCGAGTGGATTCAAGGTTCACTTTACTTTTCTCAAGATTCAAGCAAGGTTGTTATGGTGGAAATGGAGTTTTCTCTCCTCTCTTTTCCTCTCCAACTCACGGTTACAATGAAGAAAAAAGTTCAGGAATTTTGGTCCAAAAACAAAGTTTAAAAGATAGGAAATTTGTTGGTCAAACTTGGTTGGCCAACACTTGTCAAGCCACCATTGGTCCTCTTGTTTTTTTTTTCTTTCTTCCTTTTCTTTTGGTCAAAAATGGTGGCTGTTTTATAGGATATTTTAGGGGTGATTAGCTGAAATAAAAGCAAGGTGATTAAGGTAACAAAGTAGTGTTCAAGTGGTGTACTCACTCAGTAACAAACGGTACATGTCGGTTCACACCGTTTTTCCTTAACTCGCACGTACTAGGGTTTTCACTTACAATTCACTAACTTATTATTATTACTTCTAATCACACACTTTTTCTTATCTAAAACTCACTCTTAACTACCAAATTTAGTACACACACCTCACCAAGTGATCACAAGGCCAAAATACGCGAAAATCCTAATTTACCCGAACTATAAAACACAAAAAACCCTTAAATCTCTTATTCATTACAACTACTGAGGGCGTAAATGAGTAGCAAAACTATCATAAAGTAATTGAGTCAAAATAAAAGGGAATTTTAAGAAAATATGAGCGAATTTTCCAGTCGTCACATATGCTCCAGAATTGGTGGCTACGGAACGGAAGAGAATAAGACGGTTTATCCAAGGATTAAGTTTAGAAATCCAAGAAGCCCTTGCCGCAGCACAGATTGAAACATTTAGTGACGCTCTCGAGAAAGCACAAAGGGTGGAGAGCACAAAATCCCAATTGAGAGCCTTTCAAACGAGGAAAAGAGATGTATCCGATAGCAGACTAAGAGAAATTGGACCACCACCCAAAGTTAGAAAATGAGTGGATGGAGTAAAACTATCACTTCCTTCACCACTCATGATAAAGAAACCAGAGGGGACTATGTCAAGAGGAGCTCCAGTAGGACAGATACAATCAAGGGAAACTTCGCAGGCAAGTCAAGTCATAACGCCTCGTCTGACCTGTGGATATTGTGGAAGGATGAATCATATCGAAGAAAACTGCTGGGTGAAGGGGCAAAAGTGTATGGGATGTGGGAGCACCAACCATAAAGTTCATGACTGCCCAAAGAGATATCCACGAGAGACTACTATTCAACAAGGAAATAGAACTATCCCTCGACAAGTCAATGGAGGAGGAAATCGACCAGTGGCATCTGCAACAACATATGAAATGATCACACCACAAGGTTCAGGGTTATCTGAGGTTATGGAAGGTATGAATTTCAAGGACGAAATTCTTTTAAGGGAGGAAGGTTGTGAGGACCCGCAATTTTTCTTATTTTTATTTTATTTTACTGGCTTAATTAATTATTCACTCACCCGTTTTCTCCGAATAATTTATTTTAACCATTTTAAACTTATTTTCATGGAATAATGTTCCAATTATGTTTTTAAAATGTTCCGTTAGCAAATTTAATTTTTTGGAGGCTCATTTAGTAAGGAATAATGAGTTCACGTTTTTCGAGACAATAAATGAATCGAGAGTGTATGAATAATTTTGGAGAATTAAGAATGATTAATAGTAGACTCAGAAAAGTTAATTGAGAAAGTAGAGGTGAATGAGTTCTAATTAAGCTCTTATAGCGTGCGAATCGGAAGTTCACGTATATCGAGCCGAAATGGTTAAATGGAGATTTAAGAAACTTATACTAGACTACTAAGAGTGAATATTATAGTGTTAAAGGAATTATAATTGAGGTTTATTGCACCAGTGAAACAAATCCAAGAGAAATCGGATACGAAACCCGCGCGCGCGATAACTATTAAGAGTTGACTTTTTGGCCCAACACCTATACCTACTATTTCATTCTTCCATTTCAAGTTTCAGCACACAAACCTCTCTCATCTCTCTCCTTAGTGCCAGCTGGAACTAGAGAAAAGAAAGGAAAGAAAGGTCTTCATCATCTACTCCATTCTTGCTCCAAATCACATCCAACTTTGCAACCAACTTCCACTTCAATTGGAGAGCAACTTAAGCTAAGGGAAAAGCATCATCTCATGGTTTTTCTTGGACTTTAGAGATGCAAAAATTTCTGGTTTATCTCAAGGAGTAGGAGGTAATCATCCAACCATTTAATCTTGGCTTTAGTGGGTTTAATTGTTGCTATGAAGCTTGTAGCCTCGTTATGGTTGTTGTTATTTGGATTTAAATGGTTGGAGTGGGCTCTATGAATTTCCACATTGGATATATGGGCTGAGATGATGATATAATGATTGTTTGATGTTTTTTACATGTTATTTGAAGAGATTATGGATAGAAAATGAAAGAAAGGTTGAAGGAAATTGCCTAGGAAAGCTGACCGAAAATCTGTTCTGTTTTGCCGTGGCTTTAACTCGAATTTTGTTGCTCAAATGACTTTGAAACTGATGTAGATATGTTGTATATGATGTGTAGAAAGTTTCTACCAAGAATCATTTGATTTGATTGAGTAAAAGTGGAAATTTCGAAATTTTGGAAATCTGGAAAAGTGTGTTCAGATGATCTGGACAGAGCCTTTGAACAAACATATCTCTCTGTACGGAGGTCGGAATTGAGTGCCGTTAGTGGCATTCTAAACTAGACATCTGTAGTTTTCTAACAGTGTAAAATGCATCTCCTAATTCGAACTGAGTAAACCGTAGTAGTTTGCCAAATTTCCCTATTCCGTTCTACTGCTCTGTTCGAGTAGCAGTAATAAGCTGAGGCTTGACGCTTGAATTCGAGCTATCTATGAACTGATTTTCAAAACGATTTCTTCTGATGAAATGTAGCCTTTTGAACCTAGTTTCCAATGCTACCTACCATTCTCAATTCCAAGTTGTATTGAGTGAGATATGGTACAATTTGTAAACTGCAGCAGAGCTGGAAAACCCTTTCTTGTGTTGGCCGAATGGTTAGGCTAATTGAGGGATGCTTTGCTTTGAAAATTTTGATGTCAATTGACTACCAATTACTTGTTAAGTGTTTCTTGGACATTGGTTTCACAAATGAACTAAAATGGGACAGATTTCATTGTGCAAAATGTTCAGAAACGAACTAAAAGCAAGAAGATAGATTTACTAGGAAATATTTTCCAAACTTTGGTGGTCTTGTTAACTGTCTTTCCGTATGAGTTTTTTTGTGAAATTCGATAGAAGAATAGTACTCATATTTAAGTTTTAGTGTATCAAATTTGGTGTATTTCTAATGCCATTTTGATGGCCAAATGATACTTCAAAGATAGTTTTTCAGATTTGGAAACTCTTGGTCAGTGAGTGATTTTCAGCCGACTTTGAGTTACTATATCCTGATGCTCAAAACTCCAAATTTCATTCCATTTATTGTGTTTGAAACCTTGATTGGAATTCATATTGTGTTACGAATTTCAAAGACTAGTTCACTTTCTGTGAATTTTGTCGAATTTCCAAAGTTTGTCGAAAAACAAGACTGAATCTGCCTTACTGACTTAGATCAGCTACTTTGAGCTGAAAATTGAATGCTTTCCATTTAGAATCTTAGAAAAGTGTCTTTTAGAAACTTTTAATACTTTGGAACTAGTTTCCAACGGTACTAAGTTTTCTAATTTTGGACCTATTGAGTGCAAGATCCGATTTTTCAAAGATTGTTCCTTAAAACTGAAATTTTAAAACTTGATGGGAAATGAGTTTTTAGAAACTCTTCACTACCCTTCGATGTTGAATGGCTGTTTTAAACTTGATTTCATGAAGGAAATCAGTTTCCCTTGTGTTATTAAACCCCACTTTTGAGTCTCGATTTACGAGTAATTAAAGCTCACTTTCATGATATTTTCTTAGTATTGTACAAGTGTACAACCTTCCTTGTTAATGAGGGGTTTATAAACAATAGTATATTATAGCCAATTATTATTTGCTCAGGCACTCTAGGGGACCTTTAAGAGGATCTCGAAACGGACGCCTAAAAGTTTGTTTGAGCACTTACACTCTATTTTGAATTGGTTAGTGTTCCATATAGGAATACGTGATTTGAATAGTTTTACAATATGTTTACTCCATGGTCATTATGTGTTTAACTATTAAGTTCTACCGATAATTACTCCTATGAACTTTTCCACCGTTTTAAGGCGAGTGTGTATTTTATCTCACTCGACCTACTAAAATGACAAATTTCTACCATTAACCGTAAACTACTTACTGTTTACCGATTTATTTGAACTACTTACCGTTTATCGATTTATTTGATTACTTACCATTTACCGATCTATTTGATTACTTACCGTTTACCGATTTACTTGATTACTTGCGCATGTTGTAAGCTCTAAGCTAAACTGGATCATGTCCTTGGTTACTAACCTGCTCGAGTTAGGACTGGGTTGGTTGGGTAGGTTGGAACCCTGGGCCACCGTTTCGATATACTCGAGTATTACCACTGGAGAGATAAGGTGATGGCCAGACAGACTGAGGGGATCTGAAGTTATAAGGAGAAGTTGACCAAAATGGTTCCACTGGAACACCGTATCCTTCAATATGTGTTTATTTATGTAGAATGATAAGTGTTTCATGTTAATGTGCCAATGTGCAACCTTGAACCATACATGTATTATGCTCAAATTACTTGATTTATTAGAACTATTAGAGTGTCTTGGAACCTCACTGGGCTGTTTAGCTCTTCCACGTTTTTGTTTTCCTTAACAGAGTTCAAGACCGAGAGTGCTCGTGAATAGTACTCAGTTGTTTCCTTTTGGAGACATTCCGTTGTGTTGTATTTAAGATTGAAGGTTAACTAATTGTAAATATGAAATGTTTTGGAGTACTTTATATATATATTGAAATTATTTGAAGTATTTCTAGTTTTGAATTATGGATTGTAGTGAGTCCCGGCGAGAGCTGGACAGGCATTCCGCGGATACCCTTGGGTTCGCCCTTGGGAGAAGTGGGGCGTCACACCTATTCTCTAGGGTTTCACACTTAGGCAATCAGAACAAGTTATATCATGTTTACATCACTCAATCTATCCAGACCAATTCAAACCTAGGATCTGATACCACCTGTGACGATCCCACCTCCCCCTAGGGCGTACTCTAGGGTTTAGCAAACTGCCTGCCCAGCTCTTGTCAGGACTCGCTCACTTACTTCAAATAAAATAAGGTACAACTACAAAAATAGATGAAATAACAGTTCCTATGCTTGGAACGTATAATTACATTCATTTCTATCTCAAACATTCATACAATTCCGAATATAACAAAAGATTTGAGTTCCAAAAGAATTCAACCCTAATCGAGCACTAGCGCAAGCACAATCGCCAAAAAAAATTTAAAAACTAGACTATGCTAGTCAGTACCAGTCTCACGCCCTCGTTCGATTCCCTTGTAAGGAAAAGAAAACTAATAGAGTTAGGTAAAGCTCAGTAAGGTTCGAAATAGGAAGTTGACCCTCATTTAAAAGTGAAAATATCAAAGTAGCGAGCATAACAAGTCAAGAAAATAAACAATAACACTTCGTATGGCCAATCATTAAATGTTCAACAGTTCAAGTAAAAGGATACATGATACGGTCCTTGATTAACACGTTTCGAGACACCTAGCACGTTTGCCTAAGGATCTAGCGAGGTTGTCCAACGCTTGGGTTGCGGGACCTAAAACCAAAACGGACGACACAAATTGATTGAAGGTGGTAGAACGACGACTCCAAACGAGGTGAATACTCCAGTGGATAGGTCAGTAGATCAATCACGGACAATCGCGAGATTGCTCAAGAACCCTTGCCAATGCAAGTGAAAAGTTCAAATGTTCTCAACAATTGAAGAGAAACAAATCAGAATTTTTATTATCAAAATTGCGTGACCCCCTTAACCGTACAAAGTGAGCCTTTTTATAGGTTAAGGGACTAATGAAAACCTAGGACCAAAGGAAAAGGGGTTCGGCCATCCATGATTTGAATGGGCCAAAACTAGGACTCAATAAAGTGACCTAATACTACTCTAAACAATGAAACCTAGCACTAAAGCCTAGGGCCTAGTCGACCGTCCCACATGGGGATCCACTTGACTCTTCATGGGCTTGGATCATCGTGTAGACAACTGGATTATCACCTTCCAAGCCTTCAATATCCCGATGGATTCCTTGTTGGTCTTGAACATTTCACACAAGAGCTTGAAGAGACTCCTTGAAGCGCTTGGCCCGTGCACGTGTGACCGGGCCCAATGGAACTCGAACTGGGTCATTACTTGGGCTAAGGTCTGTGCACACATCAGTCCCCTCCACTTGAGAAGGATTTGTTCTCAAATCTGGATCATATTCCTCAAGGAACGGGCTCAAATCCACGACATTGAAGGTCGCACTAACATTGTACTCCCCAGGTAGCTCCAATTTGTAGGCATTGTCATTGATGCGTTGGAGCACGCGAAAAGGGCCATCACCCCTTGGGGACAACTTACTTTGGCGTTGCTTGGGGAATCTTTCTTTCCTCAAGTGCAGCAAACCCAATCTCCAGGTTCAAAGGTCATCTTGCGACGGCGCTTGTTGGCTTGCTGGATGTATTGCTGAGTACGCCTCTCTATGTTTGCTCGAACGGCTTCATGTAACCTGCGCACAAAATCAGCTTTTTTTTTCCCATCTAAGCTTGTGTGGTCAGAGGAAGGTAAGGGTACCAAATCAAGGGGAGTCAGGGGGTTAAAACCATACATAATTTCAAATAGTGAGTAGTGTGTTGCACTATGGACAGTCCTATTATAAGCAAATTCAACATGCGGCAAACACTCTTCTCAAGATTTAAGGCTCTTTTTAATCAAAGCCCTGATTAATGTGCCAAGTGTGCGATTGACAACCTCAGTTTGTCCATCGCTTTGTGGATGACTTGTGATCGAAAACAACAATCTAGTGCCAAGCTTGGACCACAAAGTCTTCCAAAAATAACTCAAAAACTTCACATCTCTATCGCTAACAATGGTTTGAGGCATACCATACAAACGAACAATCTCTTTAAAGAACAAGTTAGCAATGTGAGATGCATCATCAGTTTTGTGACAAGGGATGAAATGAGCCATCTTAGAGAATCTATCAACGACTACATAGATGGAATCATTATCCCTTGGTGACCTAGGTAGTCCCAAGACAAAGTCCATAGACAAGTCTACCCAAGGATAATGTGGAATGGGCAATGGGGTATACAAACCATATGGATGGATTTGTTTTAGACTTGGCTTTGTGGCAAGTGGCACATCTACCAACCATGTGTTCAACATCCCTACGCATATGAGCCTAGTAAAAGCGCTCTTGCAACATTGCTAAAGTCTTAACAATGCCAAAATGTCCCATGAGACCACCACTATGCTCCTTTCGAATCAACAGGTCACAAATGGAAGAGTTAGGCACACACAACTTATCGACATAGAACAAAAACCCATTATGCAAGAAATACTTTCCATGTGGACTTTTAATGCAAGATGTATGGATTTCACCAAAGTCAGTGTCATGGGCATATAGTTTTTTGAGCATTTCAAACCCTAACAACTTAGCATCAAGAACATCAAGTAAAGAATGTCTACGAGATAAAGCATCAGCTACCACATTCGTTTTGCCAGTTTTGTACTTAATGACATAAGAGAAGGTGTCAATGAAACTTACCCATTTGACATGGCACTTTGATACGAACGGCACCAACCTTGTGATGCAACCCGTACAGAAAGGCTTGGATCTAGAAGGTAGAGACTCACGTTGAAGACGACGAACACAGCGGATCACCTAAACCCATTCACGTGGCCAACGAACCTCGATATTCGTAGAAGACGCCACAATCTAGCGCGGTCCTAGATTGATAAGTCAATTGAATACCTAAGATATAAATCTAAAATATTCAAGGTGCTTCATTGAAGCTTTGAGAGAACTCTCAATGTACTTTTATTAAAAGGGGCCAAGTGGTTCGGTCATCCTCAACAAGAGGTGGGCCGAATCCATGGCTAACAACAGGACTAATCTAACTTAAGACTCCTAACACTAAGGCCTAATCGGCCTTGGGCCGCTTGGCTCTTCACGGGCTCTCTTCGCGGGCTTGGATGGTCGTGTAGACAACTGGGTTATCACCTTCCAAGCCTTCAATGTCTCGATGAACCCCTTGTTGGTCTTGAACATTCCGCACAAGGGTTTGGAGTGATTCCTTGAATTGCTTAGCCCGTGCACGTGTGACTGGGCCCAGTAGTACTCGAACTGGGTTATTGCGTGGGCCAAGGTCTGTGCACACATCAGAAGATCTTGGCAATTTGACAAACACGTCACATTTAATGGTAGGGCAAATAAGTACACACTTTTACACAATGAAAAACGCATGGTCCTGACACCACTCACACCTGCACAAGTGTATGAGGACCAATTAAAATTGCAAAGGGAGTGTGACTTAGACCGTCAAAAGAGAAAGCAAAGGACGCCCGACCCTGGCACTTGCTCCACTTCCACACGTGAGCAATCCACCAAGGGTCAAGTGAGCACACCTAGTGTACCACGTGATCAGGCATTGACTAAACCAAACACTAGGAAGCAAAACATGATAATTAAGGCTAAGGAAGTGCGCAAACTTGTAAATGCTGACCAACCTGTCTTACTCATGATTTGCAAGCATGTGCTACTAGATGTTGCTGAGCTCGACAAGGCATTGCCTTCGAGTATGGTTGCTCTTTTGCAGGATTTTGAGGATGTTTTCCCTGATGAGGTCCCTGATGGTTTACCCCCTATTCGCTGGATTGAGCACCAAATCGATCTGATTCCTGGAGCACCATTACCCAACAAACCTGCTTACCGCATGGGCCCTGAGGAGATAAAATGATACGAACGGCACCAACCTTGTGATACAACCCATACAGAAAGGCTTGGATCTAAAAGTAGAGACTCACGTTGAAGACGACGAACGCAGTGGATCACCTAAACCCGTTGATCAAGTGGTCAACGAACCTCGGTATTTGTAGAAGACGCCACAATCTAGCGCGGTCCTAGATTGATAAGTCAATGGAATACCTAAGATATAAATCTAAGATATTCAAGGTGCTTCAATGAAGCTTTGAGAGAACTCTCAATGTAATTTTATTAATCATCAAAAACTGAATGTAAAACAATGACCTAAGACTATTTGTAGCCATGACTAAGGCCCAACAACATATGGCCCGTAAGCTCCGGGGGCGTTGCCCGTACCGGCTCAGCCTAGGGACTAACTACGTGGCCCACTAAAGTGCTATTGGTCCTAAGGCCCACATGGCCTAGCCCCTTGACCCAAAAACTAATAACGACTAAGGTCCAAACCACAAGCTAGTTGGACCTCTTTATTACACTCTACTAAACTAATAATGGGCCATGGCCCAGGCGAATCATGGGCAGCTAATCCTCATGGATGGCCGATAGTAGGACAATATCTCTAGCTTCGTTGAGGCCCTCAATGGCCCTTGGCTCTCCACTTGACTCACGAGCCGCACGAACCAATGTTTGTAGTGTCTCATTCAACCTCTTCACGCGAGCTCGTGTCATAGGCCCCAATGGCACCTTCACTTGCTCCACTTGGATAGCTCTCTCGACCTCCTCATCACATTTGCTCAACTTTGGTTGCCCCTTGAGAAACTTCAAGGATTCGTGATCAGTGTGGATCACGAACTCCCTTGGATGGAGGTAGTGTTGCTATGTTTCCAAGGCTCTCACAAGTGCGTACAGCTCCTTGTCATACGTGGGGTAGGTCAGGGCAGCACCTCCTAGTTTCTCGCTAAAGTAAGCACATGGCCTCTTGTTTTGCATGAGGACAACTCTAATACCTACACCAGAAGCATCACACTCAATTTCAAAGGTCTTGTTAAAGTTAGGTAATGCTAAGACAGGTGCATGTGTGAGTTTTTCCTTGAGGGTGAGAAAGGCTTGTTCTTAGGCTTCTCCCCAATGGAATTTATCATTCTTCTTTGTCACGGCGGTCAATGGAGCAGCAATGGTGCTGAAGTCTTTGACAAGACGTTGGTAGAAGCCTGCCAATCCATGGAAACTGCGCACCTCAGGGACGGATTTGGGTGTTAGCCATTGCTTGATAGCCTCAATCTTGGATTCGTCTACTTTGATGCCCTGCGAACTCACAACATAGCCTAGAAATACAAGCTCATTAGTACAAAAGGTGCACTTCTTAAGGTTAGCATAGAGACACGCCTTTCGAAGTGTATCAAGAACTAATCTCAGATGTTCCATGTGCTCATGCTCGTTTCGACAATATATCAGGATATCATCAAAGTAAACAATCACAAACTTCCGTTCACACTAGCGCATCCATCAAATCTATCCGTCACTTGGAGCCTTCCAAAAATCGCATCTTATCCCACTCTTTTTGCATTCCATTTGTGTCTTGCTCCTTGGTTACTCTTGTGCAAAAAGTTGGTGACATTTATTGGACTTGTGCGGCATTTCTCAACTACCTAATCCAACAGGTAAAGGTAATTGGTAAGATCATTAGAGTGTTTTGAGTGACAAATACGAGGGAGAGTGACACACTGAGGGAGTGAAGTGAGGTCACACTTGTATTGTTTTCCTCTTGTTACTAACCTTTTGCAGGCATGGAGCAAGAACATCCGAGCCCAGATTATTCACTGATATTCACCGCCATGAAGAACGAGCTCAGGCGAATTAGTGAGCAACAAATGGAGGAGTTGCACACTCGTTTTGATGAGCTATCCAAGAGTCTCACGAGGGACTCTCGCTCTGGATCTCGCAACCGAAGTAACCAAGGCACCAGAGGGGCACAAAGTGAGAATTATTCGGCCAGTGAGGAGGAGGAAAGGGCCGAGAGGCCAAGGAGGGATACACCCAAGAATGAGATCAAGGGACTTAAGATCCAAGTCCCTACATTCCAAGGCAAAAGCGACCCTGAGGCTTACTTGGAATGGGAAGGCCGCATCGAGATGGTTTTCAACTGTTATGACTATAGCAAGGAACAAAAGGTGAAGGTTGCCACCGTTGAGTTCACCGACTACGCCCTAGTTTGGTGGGACCAAGTAAGGACCCATAGAAGGAGAATGGGAGAACCACGAGTCCGAACTTGGCGAGAACTCAAGGCATTGATGCGCAAGAGATTTGTTCCTAGTTACTACAACTACGATCTCTACTCCAAACTTCAAACCCTCACTCAAGGCAACATGAGTGTGGAGGACTACTACAAGGAGATCGAGATGGCCATGATGAGGGCGAACATTCAAGAAGATAGTGAAGCGACCATGGCGAGATTTCTTAGAGGTCTCAACCCTGACCTTCATGATACGGTCCTCGATCAACACGTTTCGAGACACGTAACACGTTTGCCCAAGGATCTAGCGAGGTTGTCCAACGCTTGGATTGCGGGACCTAAAATCAACACGGACGACACGAGTTGGTTTAAGGTGGTAGAACGACGACTCCAATTGAGGTGAATACTCAAGTGGATAGATCGGATGAACAATTAAGGACAACACGAGATTGCTCAAGAACCCTTGCCAAAGCAAGTAAAGGAACGAAATTCTCCCAAGAAGAAAATCGAAAGAAGACAATTTCATTAATCAATCGAGTCTACCCTTAATGCTTACAAAGCAAGCCTTTATATAGGCAAACTAACGAAACCCTAATGCTAGTAAAAAGGAAATAAAGGTTCGGCCAGGCCTTGGACAAGGTGGGCCGAATCCATGACTCAACAAGCCCTACAACTAGTAATTAATCCAAACAATAACTTGACGGCTCAAGACTAAAAAGGCCCAACAGTTGGCCGACTCCCTTTAATTGGAAAAACTACAAAGACTAACTAGCGGGCTAGAGCCCAAACTAACAACCATCACTTGGCTCCTCGTAGGCTTGGATCAATGTGTAGGTAACTTGATTAACCTCCTTCAAGCCTTCAAGGTCCCGCCACCCGTGCACACATCAGTCCCCTTCACTTGAGAAGGATTTGTCCTTAAATCTGGATGGAAATGAATGACACGAATAAGGGTTGGTAGTGTGAATCCTCAAATCGAACGCCACCACACATTGGCCCTCTTTGATTGAATGATACTTGCAGACGTCATGGTTATGATAATTCGGCTCAAATGTCTCTTGGTCAATTTGAAAATGCCCACAACCCGCCAAGAGAAAAAACCTCATGACGTTACTCCAATGACTCCTCGTCGATAATGCATATTGCTTTGGTTCCATGATGGAATGTAGAATGTATGGTGCATTGGCAGCAAGGTGACATCTCCTTGAATCCTCCAAAATGCAGCTGATAGAATGAAGACCACTTGTGGCATGATGGTCAGAAGGCGTAGGACAAGATTCAAGTGCAAGAACTCCCTTTGAAACTTCATTACTCCTCCCAACAAGCGAAGTAGGCTCATGGGTGAAGTTAAATACCAGTGGATCGTAAAGGGATACAACACTTAAGAGCCAAACTTCCTGAAAACTCTGATATTCACCAATGGATATAGGGATGGGACATGCCATGATCAACTCAACCTCTTCTTGCTTAACCTGCAACAAAGCAACCACACTCGAAGGCAATGCCTTGTTGAGTTCATCAGCATTCAAGAGCACATGTTTACGGAGCACAAGTAACAAAGGCTGATTAGATTGCACAACTTTCCTATCATCCTTAGCCTTTATTATCATATTTTGTTTCCTAGTGTTTGACTTAACTAATACTTGTGCATTTGTAACACTAGTAACAACATTCTCCCCTTGGGCCAATGGCTCCAACGTAGAGGTCGAACAATTTTCAGATTCGGCCCCTTGTTGTTTTTTCTTTTGGCAGTCTAAATTACATTCTCTTTGCAATTTAAGTTGGTCTTCGTACACTTGTGAAGGTGTGAGAGGGGTTAAGACCATTCGTTTATCATTGTGCAAAAGAGTATATTTGTTAGACCTACCATCAAAAGTAACATGCTTATCAAATTGCCATGGCCTTCCTAGTAGCACATGAGTAGCATGCATAGATACAATATCGCACATGACTTCATCACAGTACTGACCAATTGAGATAGGAAAGCGTATGATACGTTCCTCGATCAACACGTTTCGAGACACGTAGCACGTTTGCCCAAAGATCTAGCGAGGACGTCCAACGCTTGGAATTGCGGGATCTAGAACCAAACGGATGACACGATTTGATTCAAGACGGTAGATGACACTCCGATGAAGGTGAATACTCCAGGGGAATAGGTCGGTAGAACAATCTAGGACAGGACGCAAGACTGCTCAAAACCCTTGCCAAAGCAAGTAAAGGGGTCGAATCTCTCTCTCAAGAAGAATCGAAAATATGCAAAACTTTATTGATAAAACGTCCCCTAAAACCTTACAAAGCAAGCCTATTTATAGGCTAAAGTGACTGAAACCCTAAAGGGACTAGGAAAGGGAAAAGTCGGCCCATGGTCTTGGGACAAGATGGGTCGCCCATGCTCTTACTTAAACACTAATCAATTGCTAAATAACTACTAAGGCCTAAGGCCCTATTCGGCCAACTCATTTGGAGGCCCACTTGAGTCTTCATGGGCTTGGGTCATGGTGTAGATAACTCGATTAAAATCCTTCAAGCCTTCAATATCTCTATGGACTCCATGTTGGTTTTGGACAATTCGAACAAGGGCTTGGGTCGTGCACGTGTGACTGGGCCCAATGGAACTTGGACTGGGTCATTACTTGGGCTAAGGTCCGTGCACACATCAGCGTACCTGTTTGTAGACACGGACTTCGCCATTTTCACTTAACCCTTGAAGTTGATAGGGATGCGGATGTCTAGTTGTAGGAAGCCCCAAGCTCTCTACCATTAGGAAATTTGCTACATTGGTGCAACTTCCCCCATCTATGATGAGACTGCACACTTTGTCACCGACTTTACATCGAGTGTAAATAGGTTCTCTCGTTGCAATTGCTCATCTTCTTTGACTCGGGCAGTGATCACTCTTCGTGCCACCAAACACCCAATTTCACCTTGGGTAGGTGGACACTCCTCCTCGCCAGAGTCATTTTCCAAGCATTCCTCCTTGGTCAAGCCGGGCATCTTCTCACAATCGTCATCATCCAACACGACGTCTCCATTGTGAGTGATGAGCATTACCCTTTGATTCGGACATTGAGATTGGATATGTCCGAATCCTTGACATTTGAAGCATTTAATATCCCTACTCCTAGGCTTAGGAGTTTCTTAAGTGGACTTGGAAGTGGATCTAGCTGCATCAACAAACTTGTTAGGGGTAGAATTGGAAATTTGGTTAGGGAAGTTACCTGGAGTGCGGCCCGAAGGGCTTGGTGTAGTCGCATCCTCACTCTCATGGGCGGCTCTCCTGACTGGATTTCCCTTCCATGCACCCGAATTGGAGGTTTGGAAAGTTCGGCCTCCCCTCCGTAATTTCTTTCCCCTCTCGGCCCCTTGATGGCTAGCTCCAAAAGGTCATGCATGTCCAAATAAGGTTGGAGTTCCAAGGGCTCTTGGAGGTCAGGATTGAGACCTCTTAGGAACCTTGCCATTGTGGCCTCATTGTCCTCTTGGATGTTGGCCCTCATCATGGCCATTTCGATCTCCTTGTAATAGTCTTCGACACTCATGTTGCCTTGAGTGAGAGTTTGCAGTTTAGAGTGGAGATCGCGGTTGTAGTAGCTAGGAACAAACCTCTTTCGCATCAATGCCTTAAGTTATCGCCAAGTCCGGACTCGTGGTTCTCCCATTCTCCTTCGATTGGTCCTTACTTGGTCCCACCAAACTAGTGCGTAGTCGGTGAACTCAACGGTGGCAACTTTCACCTTTTGTTTCTCGCTATAGTCGTAGCAGTCGACGACCATCTCGATGCGGCCTTCCCACTCCAAGTACGCCTCAGGATCACTTTTGCCCTTGAATGTGGGAACTTGAATTTTAAGTCCCTTGAGTTCGTTTTCAGACGTGTCCCTTTTAGGCCTTTCGGCTCTTTCGTCATCCTCACTAGCCGAGTAATCTTCACTGTTTGCCTCTTTGGTGCCATGGGTACTCCGGTTGTGAGACCTTGAACGAGAGCCTCGTGTGAGACTCTTGGATAGCTCATCAAACCGAGTGTGCAACTCCTCCATTTGTTGCTCACTAACTCGCCTGAGCTCGTTCGTCATGGTGGTGAACATCAAGGAGTAGTCTGTGGTCGGTTGAGTTTGTTCCATGTCTCGTCTGTACCTGCAAAGGTTAGTGGACAACAAAATAATGCAATATAACCTCACTTCACTCCCTTAGTGTATCACTCACTCTCGTGTTTTACCACTCAAAACACTCTATTGGACTTACCAAGTACCTTTACCTGTTGGATTAGGTAGTTGAGAAATGCCGCTCAAGTACAATAATTGCCACCAACTTTTTCTACAAGAATAACCAAGAACAAAGACACAATTTGGAAACAATTCGACACGATGGTGTAAGGTTTTGGCAATTTCCTAAGGTGGACAGATTTGGAATACGCGAGAATGGAAAAGGAAATAAGCAAATGCGGGATTTGGAAGTTTCCTAATTTAAATGGACTTAGTCAAGTGGAAATAGGAGAGTTATCCAAGCTGTCCACTTAGTTTCCTAATTGAATTTGGAAACAAGTTAGTTTTTGGTAACCCTTTGGAAAACCTTTTCTTCTTGTAACAACGTTTAGAAACTTCCAAATTATACTTCAAGAAGGATTGTACAAATCAGATTTGGTTTAGGAAACCTTTTGGGAAACCCCTTTCCTTCTCGTAACAACTTTAGAAGGTTCCAAATTCTATTCCAAGAAGGATTGCGCAAATCAAAAATTTCCTTCCCACAATTCGGTTGCCTTCCCTTTTTTTTTTTCTCTTGTTGTGTTTTGCCAACTGATCCTTCCTTCTCTCTTTTTTTTTTGTTTATGTTTTGTTCCCATTTTTTTTTACTTGTAACAAACCAACACAACACAAAGATTTGACCGAATGGACTATTGTTTGTCCAGATTTGTGTTCGGCCAATTCAATCACACAAGAAACCTTCAAGATCCTCAAGATCCTTCAAGAACTCCCAAGTAAGTTATCAAAAACTTCAAGAACTTCAAGATTGTGGTCAAGAAATTCAAGAAACTCAAGATTCTTGTAGGTTCTCTTCAAGATTCACAAATACCAACAAGTTTTACCAAAATTCAGATTTGAAAAATAAGTAAACAACTTGGACGAAGCAAGCAATACTTGGACAGATTTGAAACAAAGAAACCCTAGCGCAAACGAAACCCTAGCCGCCGCCCCACTTGTTTTCTTGTTGCTCAAGTGATGACTAATGACCAAG
Source organism: Coffea eugenioides (assembly GCF_003713205.1). Taxonomy (NCBI): domain Eukaryota; kingdom Viridiplantae; phylum Streptophyta; class Magnoliopsida; order Gentianales; family Rubiaceae; genus Coffea; species Coffea eugenioides. Next base: position 27,894,991 of record NC_040037.1, read on the forward strand.
AACCTTACGGCAAATTTTGGACAGAAATTATCAACAAACTAGACACAAACACAAAAGAGATAACACACCAACAGATTTTGTGTTCGGATGAACAGTAACGTGAACAGTGTTGATGAACAGTACGGTGAATAGTGACATATATATTTTTTTTAAACAAGGCAGCAGACAAAACACAAAATCCCTACGACACAACTACGAAAAACAAGGATATAACGAAAGATACCTCCACCTAAGCTCTGAAGCCAACTGATACGGTCCTCGATCAACACGTTTCGAGACACGTAGCACGTTTGCCCAAGGATCTAGCGAGATTGTCCAACGCTTAGATTGCGGGACCTAAAATCAACACGGACGACACGAGTTGGTTTAAGGTGGTAGAACGACGACTCCAATCGAGGTGAATACTCAAGTGGATAGGTCGGACGAACAATCAAGGACAACACGAGATTGCTCAAGAAACCTTGCCAAAAGCAAGTAAAGGAACGAAATTCTCACAAGAAGAAAATCGAAAGAAGACAATTTTATTAATCAATCGAGTCTACCCTTAATGCTTACAAAGCAAGCCTTTATATAGGCAAACTAACGAAACCCTAATGCTAGTAAAAAGGAAATAAAGGTTCGTCCAGGCCTTGGACAAGGTGGGCTGAATCCATGACTCATCAAGTCCTACAACTAGTAACTAATCCAAACAATAACTTGACGGCTCAAGACTAAAAAGGCCCAACAGTTGGCCGACTCCCTTTAATTGGAAAAAATACAAAGACTAACTAGCGGGCTAGAGCCCAAACTAACAACCATCACTTGGCTCCTCGTGGGCTTGGATCAATGTGTAGGTAACTTGATTAACATCCTTCAAGCCTTCAAGGTCCCGCCACCCGTGCACACAT
>NC_040037.1:27896877-27935242 GCF_003713205.1 Coffea eugenioides
CCTTATGTGTGTTTTGCATGTCTATGTGCTATGTGTTACAGCTTTCTTAGAGTCTTGCATCTAGATATCATGCTTATGTGTTATGTGCTATATGTGATTTATGTGTTTACATGCTTTTATTAGGTCTTACATGATTTATTTGATTGTAACCGATGTGTGACGTCACCACACTAGTCCAATGCTAGTTGTGGTCACTTTCCCGAATCCACACTAGTCCAACGCTAGTTGTGGCCCTTTGTTCCGACTTTTCTCACTAGTCCAATGCTAGTGGGAAATTGTAGACATGGGCTAGTCCAACGCTAGACCCTTAGGAGCCCCTCGAGCGTTAGATCATGGTTGTGTGATAAAATCACTTCATCTCATGCATGTTTTCACTTTTTTAGGATTTTTATCATGTTGCATGACACTTTCTTATATATGTACAACCTTTATCCCATATTCCCTTCTACTTATATCCCTTATTCCGTATTTTCCCTTATATATATATTCTTTACCCCTTTGTATGAAAACATAACATTAGAATTGCATTTCATTTTAGAATTAGGATTAGGGTAGTGCATTTGCTTGATTAGATTAGGGAATACCCCCTTGAATATGGGATATGGACGAGTTTGGCTTTCTAGCCTTAGCACGCTCGTATTCCCTCTATTAAAGGGAAAATTGAGTCACGAACATTAGTCCCCCGTACCCGACATGATGCACTCCTTTAAGACATGTATATTTGTATAATTATTTTATTTCTTTTCTTTTCCTAGAGTCTCATATTTTTGCATTATTCGTGACTTCTCCAAAGAGTCACTATTGGGCGTCACAATTAATGTGATTGACACCATTCAAGCTTTGAAGAGAAATTTTGGCCACCCCGATACCCTCCTAGATCTAAGGTTTGCATTCATATAGTACATCCAAATGTGATAAATCTTTAGGTTAAGATAAGAAAATCTTTGACTAAATCACGCAACTAGCCTTGGTTAGGTCGAAAGGGTACTTCAGATTTTTATCATTGCCTTCCCTTTCTTCAAATATGACTCCCGAACCTTTTTCTTTGATTTACGTAGATTAGGAGTCGTTTAAAAGGGGTTTTCTACTTTTTCCTTGAAAAAATTCATTTTTAGGTGATTTGGTACACCTTAACTCTATACCAAGTGGCGACTCCGATTTTGTTTTAAAAACCCTTTTTAAACTATTATTTTGGGTCAAATCGTCGCATTTTCGAAGTCCCATTTAGACCCATATTTTTCTTCATTTTCTTTGTAAATCAAAATTCATTTTTCAAATAAAAATTCACTTTTTAAACCATTTATTTTTCTTATAAAAAATGGGGCGCGACAGCTGGCGACTCCACTGGGACTTAGAGAGTCCGAGCAAATTTGATTTAGTCGATTCTTTTCTTCTTTTAACCTTCTCATATATCGCATTTGGATGTTTAGGGTTGCATTCTTCGTTCCCTTTTGCCCTTTTTCTCTTTTTAGGGATTTTGCATCTATCACGCGCATAATCGCTCTTCGCACACTATGTATGTGATGAATGGATGGTTCATTTATTTATTTACTTTTACTTGTTTCGCGATTGCATTTTGGGATGGGGGGTAGTTACCCTAGAACCTTCGACCGCATCTAATGGTACAATCCCTCCCCTCAATAAGAAAGCACCTCATACGTGCATGCATAGTCTTATTTACCCTATTTTTTTCTTTTTCGTGGGCGTTTCCCACACCTCCTTGTAGGATTAGGATCGATTGCCTTGGGTAGGCGGATGGTGTGCTCTGCGCCCATAGCGCTACCTAAGGGATCACTCGAGCCACCGATCAAAGGCCCTGGGAGTGATGACCCTTCGCCTTTAGGTCTGAAGGCTTGGGAGCCGAAACCTTATCGAGTCTAGATGCATTAGTGAGCCAAACCTCATGCATCCATATTAGAATTGCCTAGGATAGAGTCGACCTTATCCTGAACTAGGGACACTATGCACGAGGGGAGGGATTCCAACCCTCTCACCTTATTTCTGCTTTCTATATTTTATTATTATTATTTGATTGCCACAATGTGTTATGTGTTGAGCTAACTTTCCTTGTTTCTTGCCTTTTGCATTCACAAACATTAAGAGATAAAAGGTCTGGCATGATCTTCTTTTAGAACCTACCCTTGTAGATAGGCTATTGCACGTTTAAGAAATTTTGGTATATTTCGTTCATGAATTAATAATGCCATATCATTTTAGGCCTACCCTGGCAATTAAAGGGTCCCTTAGGTCATGTTTCATTTCAAATTGCATATTTTACTGCTTTAATAAACTGGCATCACGCATAAACCATAGAAAGGGAATGCCATTTAGGGGATCCCACGTTAGGAATAAACCGCCCTGTGTCTCGGATATTTAATCCAAGGAGACTTGCACGTTTATATTTTTGTACCATCCAAAGGGGTAGTGCACAAGGTAAGGTAGGATCCGATCCTTTCCATGACCCTGGGGCGATCTTTGGTACATTAGAATATGAGCATCTAACAATCATTCTTTGGCCATTTTAACATAGTTGGTAATAATCCCTTGCTTAAAGGACATTAACTTGAAGAAATTCGCAAATAATTCCTCATTATTGAGATGGTAAACTTATTGAGGCCAAATCTTGATTGTAGGAGGCTCATAGGCTAATGCATCGCAATGCATTTTTGAAACTACCAAAGAGGAGATAATTCCATTGATTTTGAATAAACTATCAATTCCATTCAATTCATTTGATCAAATTATTTATCAATTTCATTTTGTCAATTCATTCATTTTAGGACAATTTAGTCAATAAATCATCATTTTCATTCATTTGACCAATTTACCCCTTTTTAGGATGATCCGGTCAATTTTGAATAAATCATCAATTTCATTCGACCAATTTACCCTTTTTTAGGGTGATCTGATCAATTTTGAATAAATCATCAATTTCATTTGATCAGTTTACCTATTTTTGGGGTGATCTAGTCAATTTTGAATAACTCATCAATTCCATCCAATCCCTTTGACCTGTTTTTTCCCTTTTAGGGTTTAAGTCTAAGATTCACTAAATAAATTAGTCGAGACATGTAATCCTTTTAAGAGTATAATTTTTCACACATCATTTTGTGTGTCGATCAAAACAGGCGATCCATTCAGACTTTGTCCTCATTTTTGGGACAAATGTCCTTTTTTTCACTCCAATTGGACAATTTTTATTTTTAATTATTTTTCACTCAAATAAGTTGATCGGATCCATCAGGTATTGTATAGTGCCTGCTCTGGAGGATTGCATTCTCATTCTAGGCCTACCCTTGGCACAAAAAGGGTTCCCCCATAGGACATGCATCCGAATTACTTTAATTGTTACTAACTCGTGTCTTTTTCTCTTTCTTTTTCTTTCTTTTAACAGCAGTTAAGCCAGAAAGGGAGTCTAAATAAGGATTTTTCCTAAATTTTCATGTGTTTTTCAAATATAGCTACACAAAAAGCCCCATCGTTATACGATCTCGCAGTCGGGCTTTGAGAAACTGTGTAAACATGAGTACACACCCGGAATCATCCGACAGGCCTGTAACGGCCCCATTAGCTGATTTGGCAAACCGAGGAGCTCAACTGAGCGAAGTTTTGAATAAATTCAATGAGCTGAATATGGAAATGACCACACAACGGCGCGTGATCCACCAGTTGGTTGCTGGTAGTGGTAGCGGTGGTCAACCTGAGCCTTTACCTACTAACCAACCTGAACCGCAACCAATACTTTTACCCTATACTCAAACCCCCTCTACCCCGCATTTTGCAAATCCGCATGAAGAAACTTTTATCTATCCCACTCATGGCCTACCCCATTCCCAGGCACCCGCTATCCAAACCAATCCTCCTCACCCCCAAATTCCCCAGAATTATCCACACATTAGTCCGAATATGCCACTCGAACCTCAGGGACCACATTATTACTCCATCACTGAGCCATTTAACATGGATACCGCCACCCAAGGGAAAGCAGCAGCTGGGGAGTCGTCCGCGTCGATAGTTAAGAATTTGCTAAAACGATTGGATCGGTTTGAGGAGTTCATAAGGAAAAACCAAGGTTTGAACAAACAAGGAGGTTTGGACTACAACGACCTGTGCCTATTTTCGGATATGCAATTGCCCATGGGTTTCAAAACGCCCAAGTTTAGCAAGTATGACGGAACGGGCAATCCCAAGACACATCTCCGAATGTTCGACAACAAGTTGGGCAAGCCAATAGATGACGAGAATCTACCAGTTCGTTTGTTTCCTGAAAGCTTAGAAGGCGATGCACTGGACTGGTATTCCAATTTGAAGCCCGAGGATATGAGGACATGGATGGACTTATCAACCGCTTTTCTAAGGCAATACGAATACAATTGCGAGCTGGCTCCAACGAGGACCACATTGGAGGGAACCAAGAGGAAACCATCCGAGGACCACAAGACATACGCGAAGAGATGGAGGAAATTGGCCGCCAAGGTAGAGCCCCCCATGACTGAAGATGAGATTGTTCGTACGTTCATCAAAGCTCATGACCCGCCCTATTTTGAGGAGATTTTTCGCATGACCGGGTGTTCATTTGCAGCAATTATCAATAAGTTGGAGGAATATGACGAATACGTCAAAGCAGGGAAAATTGTCAATGTATCAGCTTTAAAATCACAGTTGGACGCCTTGCAAGGTCAGAGTAATAATGGAAGGGAGCCTCAACGTAAGAAGAAAGAGGAGGAAACTACTTTTGTGTGGGGCCAAGGACCGTTTTCAAGACCTAGATCCCAACGTTACCACACATATTTATCTCGCTATCCAAACCTACGCCCTGTTTACCATACTACTACCAATCACCCTCGACCTCAGCCAAACTATGCTAGCCCATCTCCAATGCCCTCCCTAATATCTCAAAACAGTTCTCAAATTCGACTTCGTCTACCTTATAATCCCAGACCTACTCCACCAAACCAACAGACTTACAACCCTCCTCAAACCAATAAAATACAAAAACCTGGTCGATCTCGAACTTTTACCAACTTAGGCCGACCCATTGACCAACTGTACGAACAGCTCAAGGCCGCCGGTGAAATCGATGACATACCTCCTCCAAACTACTCTCGTCGAGGTCTCTCTACTGGGTACGACCCTCAAGCCGCTTGTGCCTACCATTCTGGAGCCCCTGGTCACTCGACCAGTAATTGTTGGGTACTAAAACATAAGATCCAGGACATGATCGAAGCAGGAGATATAGTATTAAGGAAAAGGGAAGAACAAGGACCGAGCATAAGTACGAATCCCCTTCCTGAACACAAGGACACCTCTGAGGCATTTACCCCCCAATGAAGAAATTTGAAAATCCTGGAAATGGCTGAATTAGTGAGATTCCTCCTTCTTGAAGGGAAGTTTCGATAAATTTGGGGAGTTATTTTGGTTAAAACCAATGAAAATCGTTTATACATGTGCCTTTTGTTTAACTATGTTTTTTGTAAATAGTTTTCAATCAAGTGACTACTAAAGACACGTTTCATGATATTAAGTTTGGTTTTGTCTGGAAATTCAATAAAATGTACAGCTTTATATTGTGACTTATACATTCTTTTCAGATGGCCCAGAATAAAACCGTCTGACCCTTTGGATATCACTGTTCAGAAATTTGATGGCAGCGATCTCACGAATGTGAATTTGAATTGTAAAATGAGAGGAGTGGCGAAGAGACATCCGAAAATGTTTCAAAGAAGCCCGAATGGAATAAAAAAAAAATTCAAGCCGAATCGGGATCAAGATTAGGAACAAGAAGCAGTTAAACACAGTCCATCATGGTCAATATGATCAAAAGGATTGGTCCGTGATTACCATTAAAGGGTCAAATCATGACCATTCAGACGAGGAAGCAAAGCATTAAGGTGGTTTTCGTCAGTACAAAATGAAGCCGAAAGAAGAGTTCACCGCGAATTGGCAAAGTGCTCTTATTATCAAAAAGATATTGCTTGGTGGACCACTTGTTCCCTCAGCCAATCAATTCGGAGATGTGTAAGAAATTTTCATCTGATAAATGGAAGTTTCCTTTTAGGGTTAATGCGAAGAATGGAACGAAAGTCAGGCCGTCTTCCTTTCCAATCAAACATTTTATCCCTAGTTATCCCTTTTGAACCTTCAGAATAAGCTATTTCGTTTGGCAAACCCTGAGAATCGTAAACCCCACATTGGGGTAAATTGAGTTTTGAAAAAAAAGGAAAAAGAAAAACCCCAAACTGGGGCAAATTTAATTTTTGAGGGAGGGCCAAAATCAAAAGAAGAAAAAGGAAAGAGAACCTCGGTCGAGCATAAACTGGGGCAAATTTTTGGAAAAAATTCAAAAGAATGGCAGAAGGCCGGAAAAGAGGAAAATGAAAGAAAAAGAGCCTCAATTGAGAATAAACTGGGGCAATTTTTGATTTAACCCTAAAATAGGGTTGGCGCAACAATGCGATCTCAGATTACTTAAACCACTTTTGAAATCTGCCTTCAAGCCTTAACCTTTTCTTATCACCCCGCCAGACCCCATTACAAAAGCCAAAAGTCCTGACTTCCGTTCTTTGCATCACCTCTTTAAGGAAATTTTCTTAATCAAATGACAAATGATGTCAATACATCTTCGCCAATTTGCAAGGGAAGGTTTGTCGCACTGATGCTATCATTTTTCTTAAATACATTTTGAGTTGATGAAGGCTATCGGCAGGATTGGTTCATTAGTGAAAACCAGAGTACCACCCAAGAAGAAAAAGAAAAAGAAAAGAAGAAAAAGAAAGGGAAGAAAAATAAAAAGGTGAGGATGCTGTAGACACCAAATTTTTAGCGCATTTTTGTTTACTATTATTGTTTTTTTTATGTTAGTTTTTACTTTTAGTCTTTTATTTTTATTTTTACTTTTTTTAAGTCATTTTAGCATAGAATTTATAAAAAAAAAGAAAGTCATTCACAAAAATATGTTTTAGTTATTTTAGATTCAAGTTCATTGTTATTTAATTAAAAAAAAAAGAGTAAAAAAAAATGAAAAAGGCAAGCTCACGGACCCTGAGAAGCATATGATCCAAACCCTTCTTCTTCATTTTATTTACAAAACGCAGATACGGAAAAAAAATTCCAGCTCGATTGTTTTATTCAGTTTTTCCTCCTCCGTCTGATGATCTTAACAGAGAACACTTGGCTTGATCCAAGGTTTATCAGAAACCATGAAAATCTAAGGTTGTAAAAATACAAAAAAATGGAGTTTATTTCTGCGCCTTAGATGCTAGGTTTCGGTGGTAAGTTTCCCATATAAAAAGCAAAAAAGGGACGGCAAGAAAGGGGTGGAAGTTTTCATGACGGTTGAGTGAGGGTAAGGAGGAAAAGATCTGAGGGATGACGGCTGGGGTTTAAGGAGAACTGACGGCTAGGTTTTGAGAGAGAGAGAGAGTTGGGGGTTTGAAAGAAAGGCTGAGGGAGAGTGAAAGAGAGGGAGTCGAGAGTGAGCGAGAGTTTTCTGGCTGAGAGGGAAGTGAGATTGAGAGAGGGAAGGCAGAAACAAGGACGAACTGGGAGTGAAGTTGAGAAGAGAAGAATCTGGTGTCATCTGAGGCCGCCGCTACCTACTGGAATCAACCACCGTTGCTGCTTGCTGTCGTTCGTCACCAAAGAGGATACTGTAAGTTTTTGCCTTTTTCTTATAGACAGCTTCTAAACTATGAGAATCACAAGTTTATTTGGTATTCTTGATGACTGATGTTGAAGTTCCTTTCGTGAGTATGGACTTTCGTTTTTGGGTCCTTAGATTAAGAGTTTGCTGCAACAAGATTGAATCTTTCGACTTGTTGCAGCAGTTCAGGCATGTCGGCTTCCTTTTCTTTGTTTTGCTGCAGCGGTTACTCATTTGACTTGTTTTGTTTGTTGTCTGTACGTGGGTCAAATACCATGAGCAACCACTGGTTGGTGTTAAAATGTGTCCGGGAAAATTTTTTAGCTTTGAAACTAATGAGTGAATCTGAGGTCTGACGAACTCCTCCTCTGCTCAGTTTTTATCAGATCTTATGGCCATTCTCTGCCTTGTTTCCCTTCGTTTGCATGAGTAGTTTTTTGTGCATGATAAATGTTGAGTTTGAAACCTTGTTTAAGATGTTTGGTGACTAGTAAGAAGCATTTGCAGAAATCCAGAAATCAAGAAAAAAGCCTCTGCGTGAAAATATGCTTCCTCATTGCAAGTTTTTTCCTTTGCATTTTGCTGCAATCTTCACGCCTATTGTACTTCTGAATCTGTCGGGGGGAGAGGGATCTTGAATCCTTGGTCTGTTTGGCATTGTATAATCTTGTTGGGTTGAGTTTTGTGGGATTAGTTGACAGATTTTGCATGATTATTTGGGGATAATATTCATGGCTATTCTTCTGGGTATGTGGAAGCCGACAGATTGCAGAAAATCTTGCCAAAGCTGGCATGCTTGAGATGATCAAATTTCTGTGACTTTATTGCTTATGATCTTCTTGTACCGACCTAGCTCTGTCCCTCATACCTTAAGGTTCTTTTGTGTTGCATGAAATGGTCACTCCCATGTTTGCTAGAACCATCTCTTGCCCAAATGCTGTTCAGTTTGCAGCTTTATAGCTCATGAAGCCGTTGCACAGCAACCCATCTGATCCACGCACCATTCACATTTGTTAAACATCCATTTGGGTTGTAATTGTATCCTCGCATCAGTGTCCCATTCCTTTGTTTCATCCTGTTAGTTTCCCAAGTGTATGAAGAAAGGCTGCATTTCATTCTTATGTCTTTTGCTGCTTTTTCTTTTTCACGCAAATAGCCCACAAAGCTGGGTTTCCATCACCTTGTTTGCATACATCAATCTCGTGTCAATGGAGGTTATAGAAGAATGGGTGTGTAGACACCAAATTTTTAAAGATATTTTTTATCCTAATTTTGTTCATTCCATGATTTTTGGTTCTTAGACTTTTAGCATTTATATAGCACTTTAGTATTTTTTTAGATTATTGTTATCTATTATTTTATTTTTATTTTATTCATTCTGGGCTCTCTTAGCTATTTATTTATTTATTTTTATTATTATAAGACTTTTAGCATAAGTTTTTGCCAAAAAGAGAGAAAATTGGAAAAATATTTTTTATTTCTTTTATTGAAAAAAAAGTAAGTAAAAGAAAAAGAAAAGAGGAAAATTGTAGCCTTTTATTTTATCTTTTGGGTACTAATTTTATACATTTTATTTAAGTATTGTTTAAATTGTTATTTTTGTATTATTGTTATTTATTTTTAAAAAAAAAGGGAAACCCGATAGCGGGTTTTGGGCTGTTTAAGTGATTGAAAAAAAAAAAAAAAAAAAGCCGCGCATGCAGCAGCGACGGGAAATGATATTTTTCATGGGATCGATGGCTGAGGATTGTGGTGGGAATCAGCCCTTCATCCTCACCTTTGAGGTGAGGGTTTGAGGGTTATGATTCCCCATATAAAAAGAAAAGAAAACAGCAGAGAACGGGGAGAGGGTTGTAATGACAGCTGGAAAAGAGTGAAGAAAAGTTTGAAGGCTAGAGAGAGTTTCGGAGAGGGGACGGCTGAGAGCAAGAGTTTTGGGACGGTAAAAAAAAAAAAACAAGGAGAGGACGGTAGGACGGCTAGGTTTTCAGAAAAGGCAACGAAAGGAAAAGGGCTGAGGAGATAAGGAGATTGGGACGGCAGGGGATGACGGCTAGGTCTTGAAAGAGAGGTTGACGGCTAGAAATCTGGGGACAGAGAGAGAGGAGATCGCGGCTAAGAAGGAGAGGGGTAAGAGTGACGGCTGAGCATTGGAGAGGGAGTAACGACAGGAAGATTCTGGGCGTGAGTCAAGAGCAAGAAGAGGAGGAGGGTTTCGGCTGGAAACCAGAAAAGGAAAAGGAAGGATCTTCGGCTGGCATCGCTTGCATCAGTGTTGGAACTTGTCGCAACCCCAGTTTGTGGATTTCGCTTGCCCGACCGTTCGACTTAGCAGCTTAAGTGCTCTCAGGTAACCACAAATTCTCCCTTTTTGATAGTCTTAACACCATTTTCTTTTTCATGAAAGTTCAAATCCACAAGGCATGAATCTTGTGTTATTTGCTGCTATCCGTGTTTTATGGTCACAATTGTGACTTTATGGTTCAGATCTTCATGAACATTAGTTAGGTGCTGGTCTTTTCAATCATCTGATGCATTTTCGTTAGTCTCTGATGGGTTTTGACGAAATGATGGTAATCTTGCAATTCTGAATCAAAAGCTTCATGTTTTTTTCCTTTCCCTTCCTAGTTATCTTGTCAATAGCTCTCTCAACATGAATTGCATAACCTTGGCTATTTGCAATAATGTTAACAGAGTTTTTTTTTTTTTGGGGTTGCTGAAACTTTTGGTCTATCTGAAGTTTGAAATATGCTTGTTGTTTGATTGTTGTATTGTGCATGAGTTTGCCACAAGTGTTTTTCCCTTTCCTACATTTCCATGGCTATTAGCATGCTTGGATCTTTTGGGAATGGACAATGTTGCTGGGGGTTTTGAAGGGGTATTGATCTGTTTGCTTTACCTTTTTATGGTGAAAAATCGGCAAATGGTTGGCTTTTGTTGGAATGCATGCGCGTAAATGGTTTTTGTTTTGTTCAGTGTCGGAAATTGAAAACCCAGTAACCAGAAACGCTACAAATGAAAGGAAATTATAAAGGAAAAAGCTACAAAGCTTAGTGATCCTATTGCTGGGGCTCTTTTTGCATATTTAGATGTTAAAATCCAGTGGTCTTACCCTCTAGATTAGAGCTTTGATGTGTAGTTAAGAAAGTTTGATCAAAGCATGCGTTTGAATCTGAAGTTTGGGTGCGAAAGTGAAATGGCAGCAGGTTTGAATTGCATGATGTTGCCTTGAAAATCTTTGTACTGATGTCTAGTATCTTGGTTGCTTTATGGTCCCGGTTTTAGCATGTTTTATTGGATGTTCTGGTTTGATGTTTTGAGCAAGGTTCAGGATCTCTTCTGTTTCTTTCCTTGTTTTTCTTGCTTGGAATGCTCTCTGTTGTATCACATAGTGATAGACAATCATGCTTGGGTTGGCAATTTGGAATTCATGTGAGTTGGGTTGCAAACAAATGAGTTTTGTGCTTTTCATGGTATGAAATACGCATGGCTTGAAGCTGTCAAAGCTTGCGGCAGAAATTTGCAGAAGTAAAGAAGATTTCAGTTTTCTACGTATGCATGCATGAAAACAAAAGAAAAATTGTCTTTCAGCCCCTTCATTTGTGTTTAATCCCGCTATGGCCCGTACAATTAGACAAATCAATCAAATTGGTCCTCTTAACTTCATTAATTGTTTCAAACTGGGTCCTAAACAATGCAAGTTGAACCACTCTTTGACCCTTACTTACTCCTGGACCCTTGAAGTTCCATAATGTTTGATCGGAATTGAGGGATTGTTAATGTTTGCAAATGAGTCATTAGTAGTGTTTACTTTAGAATTTGATTGGTAATCTATGTTTCTTGGTAACCGCGCATTATTTGATTACATTTTGAGATGGATTTGATGATTGATTGGTCTAACTTGTTTTGTTTGATTATGTTTTACTATTAAATTGGTGCATTAATCCCTTGCTTTGATGATTTTAGCCCAAGTTATCTCTTTCTTTGGTGACTTTAGCCCAAGTTAAGTTTTGATCACTTTACTAGCATCACAAATGAGGAGATATCACTTCTTTTATCCTTTTTTGTCTCTCCTCTATGTGATCCAACGTGCTAAGTGAGAATTGCATGTCTACTTTGCTTTCCTTGCCTTTCCTTAATTCCTTTCATTTATTTCATTTACTTAGGCTTTTATTAAGTCATTCTTTTATTTATTTATGGGGTATGTGTACACCTCTTGGCTTGTAATAGATAGGGCTTGGAGAGCATTTTTATTCACTTTTCCTCTTCCCCATTTGTTTTAGTTAGCAAATGTAATAGGTTCATTAGTTTGATTGCTTGCTTTTGTTGCTACGTGTTAATTTGCTTTATTAGGCTCTTGCATTTAGTCGAGCATGCTAAGTGTTATGTGCTACGTGTTTATAGGTGATTGGCATGTCTACTTGCTTTCTACAGTCATAGATGAATGTGATGGATGAATGCGTCACCGTGGCTAGTCCAACGCTGGCCATGGTCTTTCCCCTCGAGCTCTCGCAAATCCAATGCTTGTGAGAGAATTTTAGAAAAGGGGCTAGTCCAATGCTAGACCCAATAGGCCGTCCCCTCTCGTTAGTACATACTTGCATGTCTCACTACATTTCATACATTTTTCTTAGCTTTCTAGCATTTGGTATGTTCCTTCAATACTTTCCCCTTCATTTTAGGTTTTTGCATCCTCATGCTAGTTATAGGGTACATTTGCTTGAGAGTCCCCTTTCGGTAAGGGAAACGAGCGAGTGTGGCTACAAAATAGCCTTAGCACGCTAGTTCTTCCTTCTAATCAAAGGGAAAATCAAAATCGTGAAGTTAGGAGTCATTCCCGTACCCGACTTGATGCATTCCTCTAGGTTCATATACTCTCATTTTTACCATATCACTTTTTCATTTTTTTATCTACATTTTCTCACTACTTATATTTTTCTCACTCCACATGCCATGTTCACACATTTCTCTTCTTTCCCTATCACTTATTTATTTTCTACCTCACAAATTGCACCCAATTGTACTTAGATGCATTTACTACTATTATACCATATTTTCATCCACTTGCACACAAACACCTTTATTTTCTCAATTGGCACACATGCACTTTTCCTACATTTGCACACATTGCACTTTTCTTACATTTGCACACTTACACTTACATTTGTATTTTTATGTTATTTTGCATTCCTCTTACATTTTTCGCACTTGCACTCATATTTGGGTCTTCATTTGCATTACCCGTGACCTCTATGAGAGTTTTCCTTATTGGCCATCACAACTCATGTGATTGGGACCAAAAATCCTCATAAGAGACATTTTAGATTTAGGATTGCATTTTTTTTCGTATCCATTAGTCATATCCAACATGCAACGCATACTTTGGGTAGAAGAATTAGGAAAAGAAGGGCTAAGTCACGCAACTAGCTTTGGCTAGGGTAAGGGAGTGCCTTAGGCTTTGCCTTTGCCTTCTCCCTTATCAAATGTGACCCCCGATCCCTTTCTTTGGTTACGTAGACCTAAAAATTCTTTAAAAAGGGTTTGTTTGCTTTTTTTCCAAAAAATTCATTTTTAGGTGACTTGGTACACCTTAACTCCATACCAAGTGGCGACTCCATTCAAAAAACCCTTTTTGACTTATATGTTTGGCCAAATCGTCGCATTTCACAATCCCACGGCCTTTTATTTTCATTTTCACACACGTTCACATACATATCCCACACACTACTTTCACACCTCAAAAGTGGGGCGCGACAGGATGCAGCGTGAGCTTTGTTCAAACCTTTGCCATTTTTGCTGGTTTGCTAAAAAAAAACAACAACTTCGGCCCTGCCGAAGTTTATTGCAGAATGCTTGTTTGATTTGTATCGTAGGTTGTTGCATGGATTCTTGCATGAATATTTTCCTCGTTTGCATTTGTTAGCATTGAAGCTTATCATTTGTTTTGTGATTGCTTCATCGTATCAGCTTCCATTTCTCCAAGTGCACGATGAACATGTTGCTGTCTTGCTTTCATTTAGCTAACCGGCTGTTCTTTTACATTGGTTTAATAAGATGCTAAGAGGATTGCGTTCCTGTGATTGCATTCTGAATGTTAAGATTCTGTATTTTCGTTACTTAGAGTGAGGTTTTGATGTCTGCCTGAGATTATATGCTAAGGGAAAGCTTACCCGGAAACTTAGAAAGTTGGTTGTTCTTTTTTCTGCCGCGACATGTACTTCCCATTTGGTCATTCATTTGATTTTAACGGTTTGTGTTCCTGATTGGTTTGTGTTGAGTAAGGTGTTTAGTTGCCCAAAGATATTGAGTGATGTTTTTCACTAGCTCTTGTTTGAAGTCTTGCATGAAACCTGCGTTTGAAAGCTTGAAACTGCTGAAGAAAGTTTTCCTAAGCTTGCCGCATGCCTTTCTGTTGCAGAAAATTGTTTCTTCGTGGCTTTTTGCATGTTTTTGCATGTAAAAATAGCTTTTAAAATTGCACCTTACTCCCCCTTAATTTCTAGCAATACTGCAAAAGCCCAAACATGCTCCAACTTCTTGCAATTAGATCCTAAAGTAGTTGCAATTGGAACCATTACTTGACCTTTCCTCTGCTCTTAGACCCTTGAAGTCCCAAAATGTTTTGTTTGGGCTTGAGTGATTGGTTAATTTTCGTAATTGGGTCATTGGTAGTTTTTCTATTTTAGAAATTTGATCAATAATTTACTTTTCTTGGGAAATTATGCATTATTTGATTTCATTTAAGTTGCAATTGGGAGGGATTTGGTGGTTTTGTTTATATTTTACTATTTAATTGGTGCCTTGACCCTTTTATTGTTTTGAAGCTAATATTTCCTTCATTTGATTACCATTGCAAGGGAGGTAATTTCTATCCCTTATTTTGACCTTATTTGACCCTATGTGAACTTATGTGACTACATGTGTTTAATTGCATGCCTTTTGAATGTCTTTTTATTTATTTATTTATTTTTCGCTCTATTTGCTTAAATTCGTATATTTATTTAAGTTCCTTTTTGATCATTTAAAAGGCACTTGAATGCCAATTTGTAATAGTTAGGTATTTCTTGCGACTATTTATTTTATTTCCCCCTTTTAGATTGTAGTAGGTTTCCCCCTAAAAATGTAATAGTTAGGGCCTTAATTGCCTTATGTGTTTTGCATGCTTATGTGCTATGTGTTTAATCGCTTTCTTAGGTTTTGGCATCTAGATGTGCATGCTTATATGTTATGTGAATTACGTGCTCACATGTCTACTTGCTTTAATTATGCACATTACTTATATATATGTGTATGATGGATGCAAATGCACGTAACCGTGGCTAGTCCAATGCTAGTCATGGTTGTCCCCTCGAGCTCTTACAAGTCCAATGCTTGTGAGAGAGCGTAGATGTGGGCTAGTCCAACGCTAGACCCAATAGGGCCCCTTCTCGCTAGTACATACTCGCATGCCTTCACTACATCTTCATTCATTCTTTCCTTTTAGTTTTTACATTTTTGTATGACCCTTCACTCCCTTTCCCTTACACATTTAGGATTACATTTTCATTTAGATTAGCTCATTTGCTTGTATAGGTTAGGGAGTCACCCCTTGAATATGGGATATGGACGAGTTTGGCTTTTCTAGTCTTAGCACGCTCGTATTCCCTCTATTAAAAGGGAAAATTGAGTCACGAACATTAGTTCCCCCCATACCCATCTTGCTTGCATTTCTCTAGGGCTCATGCATTTCATATTGCACATGACTCTTATCTTACACATTCTCACTCTACCACTAGCACTTTATATACTATCACGTGCACACACGCACTTCATACTATCACTTTACTCACCTTACTTTGCACATCCATTTGCACACTTCTACTTACACACTATTGTTTTTTATATTACTTTGTCACTTCACACAAACTCATATTTTCACATTGTATACATTCATTCCACTCATTTTACGTCATTAGCATTATTCGTGACCTCTCCAAAGAGTCATTATTGGGCATCACAATTAATGTGATTGGCACCATTCAAGCTTTGAAGAGAAATTTTGCCCCCCCCCCCCCTAGGTCTAGGGTTTGCATTCATATAGCACATCCGAATGTGATAAATCTTTTGGTTAAAAATAAGAAAATCTTTGACTAAATCACGCAACTAGCCTTGGCTAGGTTGAGAGGGTGCCTTGGACCCCGTCCTTGCCTTCCCTCTCATCAAATGTGACTCCCGAAAACTTTCTCTGATTTTTGTAGATTTAGGAGTCGTTTAAAAGGGTTTTCTATAATTTTACTCAAAAATTTATTTTTTTTAGGTGACTTGGTACACCTTAACTCAATACCAAGTGGCGGCTCCAATTTTTATTCAAAACCCTTTTAAACTATTATTTTGGGTCGAATCGTCGCATTTTCAAGTCCCATTTAGACCCATGTTTTTCTTCATTTCCTTTGTAAATTAAAATTCATCTTTAAAATCAAAAAACTCACTTTTTAAACCATTTATTTTTCTTGTAAAAATGGGGCGCGACAATAGCCTTAGTGAAAACCCGAAAGGGCACTAGGGTAGGATTTTATAAGGAGAAGTAAGCTTGGATTTGAAAGGCTAGTGACTCAGTTCGTTGAGATTTCTATTCACCTTGTGGTTCGGTTGCCGACATTGAATTTTGGAAGGATGATATCCAAAGAGTCAACGGTGATAATTTGTTTGAGATTAAAGGGTTTTGGATTACCCAATATAAATTGTTAAGTTTACAGATTCATTTTTCTTAAATTAATTTTTGTGTAAATGTAATATTCTTTCATTTGTTTCATGGTCTCATTTATCTTTTGGATTTATCCAATGGCAATCCCTGTGATTTATTGGAATTACCTGGAAGTCAAGAAGATGGAATGTGATTCGAGGAGCGAAGTTGGGTCAACAATTTATCAAATGGCAACCCCTATGATTGACTGGATACCGAAGGTCTTGTTAGCATTGGAAGTTGAGGAATCTTGACACAGTTCACAGAGTAAAGTGAAGTTTTCGCTATATCAGAAAAACGTCCAAGTACTCATGTTTACACATTTCTTGAAAGTAAGATTGATCTGATGGTGGTGGCATTATCTATCATTACCATTATTTTTACTTTTTGTAGGTCCAAATGGTCCAATAACAACACACTGGGGCAATTTTTATATGACTGTGGAGTATCACTCAAGAATTGAAGGGTTCGGACCAAAGAAGAGATGAATCAAAGTTTTAAGGAGGAGCAACCCTGCCATAATGCAAATCAAATGATCGGTTGCACAATAAGTGGTCGAGACTGGGGCAAAATTATTCCTTGAAAAGTTTCTCCCAAACGAAAAGGGAAAAATGGAAAAATCAAAAATTAGGTTTAACTTCTTATTTCTTGAAGAAATCAATTTCAATCTCAAATTTTAATTTCTTGTTGGCGAGTCTCAGCGTTCGCCGCGCACCCTTTTACCTCCTTTCTTGAAAACCACATTTAATTCACTGACTTCAACCACCGTTAGCATCTAGTCTATCTCACTAACGTGTGCGGTTTTTATTCAACCACCATTAGCATCGAGTCTATCTCACTAACGTGTGCATTTTTATTCTACCACCGTTAGCATCGAGTCTGTCTCACTAACGTGTGCGTTTTTATTCTACCACCGTTAGCATCGAGTCTGTCTCACTAACGTGAGCGTTTTTATTCTACCACCGTTAGCATCGAGTCTATCTCACTAACGTGTGTGTTTTTATTCTACCGCCGTTAGCATCGAGTCTATCTCACTAACGTGTGCATTTTTATTCTACCACCGTTAGCATCGAGTCTATCTCACTAACGTGTGCGTTTTTATTACCACCGTTAGCATCGAGTCTATCTCACTAACGTGTGTGTTGTTTTAGTCTATCTCCGTTAGCATTAGGTTCATCCCACTAACGTGCCTTTCTATTTCCAATTTTCTCTACAGGCTCGGGTTTAATCCCACTGGCCGATTGTCAAGGCATTTCATTTCACCGCCACTAAACATGGGTTAGTCCCACTAGTGAGTATATCTTTTTCACCGCCACTAGCCGTTGGGTCAGTCCCACTAGTGAGCATTTCTTTTGCACCGCCATTAGCTGTTGGGGTCAGTCCCGATTTAAATTTCATGTTGGGGTCAGTCCCGATTTAAATTCCTGTTGGGGTCAGTCCCCTTTCAAACTTCCTGTTCGGGTCAGTCCCGTTTTAAATTTCTTGTTCGGGTCAGTTCCGTTTAAATTTCCTGTTCGGGTCAGTCCCGTTTTAAAATTCTCGTCCGAGTCAGTCTCATTAAAAGGGATCAGTCCTAATTTCAAAGACGGCAGCCGTTCGACTAGTCCACAGGTAAGTATTTGGCGTCTACTTTTTTGTCTCAAGTTTTTTCAAAACTCAGACAAAGAGGGGCAAACTGTAGACACCAAATTTTTAAATAATTTTTATTTTTGTTTTTAGTGATAATTATTGTCTATTTTTATTTGTTAATTTCATGATTTTGGTTTTAGATTTTTTTAGCATTTGTATAGCATTTTAGATTATTATTATTATCTATTGTTTTATTTTAGTTTTTATTTTTATTTTACATTCGTTCTTTGCCCTTTTAGCTGTTTATTTTTATTGTAAGACTTTTAGCACAAAATTTGTCAAAAGAGAAAATTATGCATGAAAAATATGTTTTGTTTCTTTTTACTGTTTATTAATTGAAAAAAAAAGAGGAAAAATTATTAGTCAAATTATTAGTCAACCCTCTGGTTCGCCTTAGGGGGAGGTGGGACCGTGACAATTGGTATCAGAGCTTAGGCTTCAGATCTCTGTAGTGTATCATAGGCTTGAAGTTTAGGATGCCGGACTGTGGGTTTGATTTGACTCTTAGTGTTTACTTGGAAAGCTTGAGTGACTCTTGCGGGATGTCTCGACTTGATTGGTACAAGATGGAATGTCGAGGACGACATTCTTTTAAGGAGGGGAGATTGTGACGCCCCGAAAAAAATGAGTTTGAGAACCCGAAAATTTTCTAATTTTCTAGGGTTTATTTTTTAAACGCCCGCATTTTCTACATTTTCTTGATTAGAAAAATTCCCCAAATAAAGTTTATGAGCAAATATCGTTTTCAAATGGTTTTTCTAGTATTGGAGAGTTTTTGAGAAATTAAGAATATATAATGGACGTGGGACCCACTAGTGCGAAAAGTTCGGCCAATTAGGTTAAATTCCGGATACTGGTGGAAATTTATCGGATGTTAAGAGATAAGTAGAGGGTGAGATTTGATTGATGTGAGAGAAAAAAAAAGGACAGGATTGCATTAATGAAGGTGACAAGTGTCACCATTGTATTGGAAATAGCTTATGACTTACTATTCATTTTCTTGACTTTTTGACCAATTGCTTAAATATCTCAAAAATCACACAAAATTCATTCTTGTCTTCAACCTCTTGGCCGATTCTCTCTCTAGCAAAGAAGGAAGAAAAACCTCTTCAAAGTTTGGCAATTATCTAGCTCAAATCCTCCAAAACACTTGCTTGATCTAGTTTCTACTCCATAAAATCCCTCCATTTGGTGCTAGTGAGTGATTTGGTGAAGTTTTTTTGGAAAAGCTAAGGTGTCCTACAACTCTCCCTCTCTTGTTTACTAGGTGAGTGGTATATGAACTTTCCCCTACACTTAATGAAGCTTGAGTTGTGCTTAGTGGAAGCTAAAGTGATGAATTTTGTGATTTAATTCTTGTTTTTGGATGAATTGGTGAAGTTTTCAATTTATTGATGAATTTTCTGGTTTAATGTGATCATGTTGTTGTGGCCTTGTATGATGATTGGCAATGGCCTAGAATGACTCTAGTAAGTGTAAATGATTGGCAATTGCAATCAATTTCTGTTTTGGAAGAAATTCTGGTAAATTAGGGTTCTTGGTTCTTCATTCTGTCCGAAATTTTAGGTCCTAGATAGAAGCCGAATTTGCCTTGGCTTAAAACATGAAAGTTGTAGGTATTGATGTTTTTGAAGTGCCTGTAAAATTTCAGGTCATTTGGAGTAGTGTAGAATGAGATAAGCCGAAATTACTATTGCTGTTCTGGGTTCATCAGGATGTTAGAACTGCGTCTGAACTGGGTTGTTTTGACTGGATTTTTTTTGGATTTGGGTGTTGAGGTCTTCTGATGAAATGTACCTTGATGTCTTAGCTACCGCATGCCTTTGGAATCAATGCATTTGGACCTGTATAGACTGAGTTGGACTAATTACAGCATAGTGTGATTTGTAAACCTGCAATTACGGTTCTGGTTTGGTATTTTGCATATTTGACCTAGTTGTGCTAGGATTTGGACTGAGTGGCCTTCTACATATTTGACCTAGTTGTGCTAGGATTTGGACTGAGTGGCCTTCTACATTGTTGTAGCCCTATCTCTTAGCTTCAAAAAGGTGGGTCTTGTACCTTCATCCGACCATCGTAGTGCTTTTGGTACCATTACCGCAAAATGACGTCAAAACTATTTTTCTGGTTTGAGCTCTGAATGGGTATTGGATGAACTTGTTGTTGTGTGTGTACCTTTGGGACTGATTTGAGGAAGTAATGAAGCCATGATGGCTGGAAAAGCTAACAAATTCAGGGGAAGTGCTGTCCGAACTTTGAAGGAACTCGTTTGCATTGAGTTTGTGATTTAAGACTTGGATTTGAGCAAGGCAATGATATTTGATGGATGATTTCTGAGCCATGGAGGTGAGTGACCTCAAACCATTTCTAAATTTATTTATGAACCGTTTCTTGCATTATTTACTTTTGAACTGTTTTCAAAGTTACTTTTGGAACTGTTTTCTTACATATCATGCGTGCTTGCATATCAGTGTCTTGTTATTATTGATTTTGCTTTCAATGATTGTTAAAACGAGTTTTCTAGGCGAGTGTGTACTTTATCGCACTCGACCTAAATAAATGAAAATTTTCAATGATTAATGATTAAATGCTACTTGCGCATGAATGTAAGCCTTTTGGGCTGAACTGGCCATTGCCCCTTGTTACCGGTCGTCTCGAGCCAGAAGCGGACTCGGTCGGGCGACTAGGAACTTGGGTGAACGTTTCGGTATACTCGAGTATTACCTTGTAGGTTGGTGGAGCCTGGTCAAAAGCCAGGGACGGGGTGAATGAATGCACGAATGAAACCAAAAATGCAATGAAAGGGCAGGAGAACGAACGTATCCTTCTCATGAATGTTACTATCGCTTTTCATTGTACATGTTTCTTGAATTATTGATACTCCATATTTAATGTTTTGTAAATGTTGAAATTGTTTCTGGACTTATCATTTGATTTGAATTGAACATCATTGAAATGAACTATAGTTAAACCGATTTGATTACTGATTTTACTGGTTACACGCTGAGCTTCTAGCTCACCCCAAAAATGTTTTATTCCCCTCCACAGGGCTCAAGGCGAAGGAAGGGCTTGTAGCGTTTATTCATGGATTATCTAATGTATGGATTGAACTTGGATTTTCTTTTGTGTAATCATTCATATTGGGATTGTATTGAACGGTTTGAACGTTTAGAATTGATTGGATGTGTAATAGTCTAGTTTTGAGATTTTATCTTGTATTTGTTTGAGGACTGTAGTGATCGACTGAGTCCCGGCGAGAGCCGGGCAGGCGGCCCGCCGAACCCTCTGGTTCGCCTTAGGGGGAGGTGGGGCCGTGACAATTGGTATCAGAGCTTAGGCTTCAGATCTCTGTAGTGTATCCTAGGCTTGAAGTTTAGGATGCCGGACTGTGGGTTTGATTTGACTCTTAGTGTTTACTTGGAAAGCTTGAGTGACTCTTGCGGGATGTCTCGACTTGATTGGTACAAGATGGAATGTCGAGGACGACATTCTTTTAAGGAGGGGAGATTGTGACGCCCCGAAAAAAATGAGTTTGAGAACCCGGAAATTTTCTAATTTTCTAGGGTTTATTTTTTAAACGCCCGCATTTTCTACATTTTCTTGATTAGAAAAATTCCCCAGATAAAGTTTATGAGCAAATATCGTTTTCAAATGATTTTTCTAGTATTGGAGAGTTTTTGAGAAATTAAGAATATATAATGGACGTGGGACCCACTAGTGCGAAAAGTTCGACCAATTAGGTTAAATTCCGGATACTGGTGGAAATTTATCGGATGTTAAGAGATAAGTAGAGGGTGAGATTTGATTGATGTGAGAGAAAAAAAAAGGACAGGATTGCATTAATGAAGGTGACAAGTGTCACCATTGTATTGGAAATAGCTTATGACTTACTATTCATTTTCTTGACTTTTTGACCAATTGCTTAAATATCTCAAAAATCACACAAAATTCATTCTTGTCTTCAACCTCTTGGCCGATTCTCTCTCTAGCAAAGAAGGAAGAAAAACCTCTTCAAAGTTTGGCAATTATCTAGCTCAAATCCTCCAAAACACTTGCTTGATCTAGTTTCTACTCCATAAAATCCCTCCATTTGGTGCTAGTGAGTGATTTGGTGAAGTTTTTTGGAAAAGCTAAGGTGTCCTACAACTCTCCCTCTCTTGTTTACTAGGTGAGTGGTATATGAACTTTCCCCTACACTTAATGAAGCTTGAGTTGTGCTTAGTGGAAGCTAAAGTGATGAATTTTGTGATTTAATTCTTGTTTTTGGATGAATTGGTGAAGTTTTCAATTTATTGATGAATTTTCTGGTTTAATGTGATCATGTTGTTGTGGCCTTGTATGATGATTGGCAATGGCCTAGAATGACTCTAGTAAGTGTAAATGATTGGCAATTGCAATCAATTTCTGTTTTGGAAGAAATTCTGGTAAATTAGGGTTCTTGGTTCTTCATTCTGTCCGAAATTTTAGGTCCTATATAGATGCCGAATTGGCCTTGGCTTAAAACATGAAAGTTGTAGGTATTGATGTTTTTGAAGTGTCTGTAAAATTTCAGGTCATTTGGAGTAGTGTAGAATGAGATAAGCCGAAATTACTATTGCTGTTCTGGGTTCATCAGGATGTTAGAACTACGTCTGAAATGGGTTGTTTTGACTGGAATTGTTTTGGATTTGGGTGTTGAGGTCTTCTGATGAAATGTAGCTTGATGTCTTAGCTACCGCATGCCTTTGGAATCAATGCATTTGGACCTGTATAGACTGAGTTGGACTAATTACAGCATAGTGTGATTTGTAAACCTGCAATTACGGTTCTGGTTTGGTATTTTGCATATTTGACCTAGTTGTGCTAGGATTTGGACTGAGTGGCCTTCTACATTGTTGTAGCCCTATCTCTTAGCTTCGAAACGGTGGGTCTTGAACCTTCATCCGACCATCGTAGTGCTTTTAGTACCATTACCGCAAAATGACGTCAAAACTGTTTTTCTGGTTTGAGCTCTGAATGGGTATTGGATGAACTTGTTGTTGTGTGTGTACCTTTGGGACTGATTTGAGGAAGTAATGAAGCCATGATGGCTGGAAAAGTTAACAAATTCAGGGGAAGTGCTGTCCGAACTTTGAAGGAACTCGTTTGCATTGAGTTTGTGATTTAAGACTTGGATTTGAGCAAGGCAATGATATTTGATGGATGATTTCTGAGCCATGGAGGTGAGTGACCTCAAACCATTTCTAAATTTATTTATGAACCTTTTCTTGCATTATTTACTTTTGAACTGTTTTCAAAGTTACTTTTGGAACTGTTTTCTTACATATCATGCGTGCTTGCATATCGTGCTTGCATATCAATGTCTTGTTATTAATATTTTGCTTCAAATGATTGTAAAACGAGTTTCTAGGCGAGTGTGTAGCTTTATCGCACTCGACCCTAAAAAGATACTGAAATTTTCAATGATAATGATTAAATGCTACTCTTGGCGCATGATGTAAGCCTTTTGGGCTGAACTGGCCATTGCCCCTTGTTACCGGTCGTCTCGAGCCAGAAGCGGACTCGGTCGGGCGACTAGGAACTTGGGTGAACGTTTCGGTATACTCGAGTATTACCTTGTAGGTTGGTGGAGCCTGGCCAAAAGCCAGGGACGGGGTGAATGAATGCACGAATGAAACCAAAAATGCAATGAAAGGGCAGGAGAACGAACGTATCCTTCTCATGAATGTTACTATCGCTTTTCATTGTACATGTTTCTTGAATTATTGATACTCCATATTTAATGTTTTGTAAATGTTGAAATTGTTTCTGGACTTATCATTTGATTTGAATTGAACATCATTGAAATGAACTATAGTTAAACCGATTTGATTACTGATTTTACTGGTTACACGCTGAGCTTCTAGCTCACCCCAAAAATGTTTTATTCCCCTCCACAGGGCTCAAGGCGAAGGAAGGGCTTGTAGCGTTTATTCATGGATTATCTAATGTATGGATTGAACTTGGATTTTCTTTTGTGTAATCATTCATATTGGGATTGTATTGAACGGTTTGAACGTTTAGAATTGATTGGATGTGTAATAGTCTAGTTTTGAGATTTTATCTTGTATTTGTTTGAGGACTGTAGTGATCGACTGAGTCCCGGCGAGAGCCGGGCAGGCGGCCCGCCGAACCCTCTGGTTCGCCTTAGGGGGAGGTGGGGCCGTGACAATTGGTATCAGAGCTTAGGCTTCAGATCTCTGTAGTGTATCCTAGGCTTGAAGTTTAGGATGCCGGACTGTGGGTTTGATTTGACTCTTAGTGTTTACTTGGAAAGCTTGAGTGACTCTTGCGGGATGTCTCGACTTGATTGGTACAAGATGGAATGTCGAGGACGACATTCTTTTAAGGAGGGGAGATTGTGACGCCCCGAAAAAAATGAGTTTGAGAACCCGAAAATTTTCTAATTTTCTAGGGTTTATTTTTTAAACGCCCGCATTTTCTACATTTTCTTGATTAGAAAAATTCCCCAAATAAAGTTTATGAGCAAATATCGTTTTCAAATGGTTTTTCTAGTATTGGAGAGTTTTTGAGAAATTAAGAATATATAATGGACGTGGGACCACTAGTGCGGGAAAAGTTCGGAAAAAATTGGACCTAATTAGGTTAAATTCCGGATACTGGTGGAAATTTATCCGGCATGTTAAGAGATAAGTTAGAGGGTGAAAAAAAAAGGATTTGATTGATGTGAGATAAAAAAAAGGACAGGGATGCATTAATGAAGGGTGACAAGTGTTTACCATTGTATTTGGAATAGCTTTTGACTTACTATTCATTTTCTTGAACTTTTTGACCAATTGCTTAAATATCTCAAAAACTTCAACACAAAATTCATTTCTTGTCTTCAACCCTCTTGCCGATTCTCTCTCTAGACAAAGAAGGAAGAAAAACCTCTTCAAAGTTTGGCAATTATCTAGCTCAAATCCTCCAAAACACTTGCTTGATCTAGTTTCTACTCCATAAAATCCCTCCATTTGGTGCTAGTGAGTGATTTGGTGAAGTTTTTTGGAAAAGCTAAGGTGTCCTACAACTCTCCCTCTCTTGTTTACTAGGTGAGTGGTATATGAACTTTCCCCTACACTTAATGAAGCTTGAGTTGTGCTTAGTGGAAGCTAAAGTGATGAATTTTGTGATTTAATTCTTGTTTTTGGATGAATTGGTGAAGTTTTCAATTTATTGATGAATTTTCTGGTTTAATGTGATCATGTTGTTGTGGCCTTGTATGATGATTGGCAATGGCCTAGAATGACTCTAGTAAGTGTAAATGATTGGCAATTGCAATCAATTTCTGTTTTGGAAGAAATTCTGGAAATTAGGGTTCTTGGTTCTTCATTCTGTCCGAAATTTTAGGTCCTAGATAGGGGCCGAATTGGCCTTTTCTTAAAACATGAAAGTTGTAGGTATTGATGTTTTAAAGGTGCCTGTAAAATTTCAGGTCAATTGGAGTAGTGTAGAATGAGATAAGGCGAAATTACTATTGCTGTTCTGGGTTCATCAGGATGTTAGAACTGCGCTGAAATGGGTTGTTTTGACTGGAATTGTTTTGGATTGGGTGTGAGGTCTTCTGGATGAAATGTGCTTGATGGTCTTAAGCTACCGCAATGCCCTTTGGAAATTACACTGCATTTTGGACCTGTATAGACTGAGTTGGACTATACAGCATAGTGTGATTTGTATAACCTGCAGCTTACGGTTCTGTTTGGTATTTTGCATATTTGACCTAGTTGTGCTAGGATTTGGACTGAGTGGCCTTCTACATTGTTGTAGCCCTATCTCTTAGATTCGAAACGGTGGGTCTTGCACCTTCATCCGACCATCGTAGTGCTTTTGGTACCATTACCGCAAAATGACGTCAAAACTGTTTTTCTGGTTTGAGCTCTGAATGGGTATTGGATGAACTTGTTGTTGTGTGTGTACCTTTGGGACTGATTTGAGGAAGTAATGAAGCCATGATGGCTGGAAAAGTTAACAAATTCAGGGGAAGTGCTGTCCGAACTTTGAAGGAACTCGTTTGCATTGAGTTTGTGATTTAAGACTTGGATTTGAGCAAGGCAATGATATTTGATGGATGATTTCTGAGCCATGGAGGTGAGTGACCTCAAACCATTTCTAAATTTATTTATGAACCTTTTCTTGCATTATTTACTTTTGAACTGTTTTCAAAGTTACTTTTGGAACTGTTTTCTTACATATCATGCGTGCTTGCATATCAATGTCTTGTTATTATTGATTTTGCTTTCAATGATTGTTAAAACGTGTTTTCTAGGCGAGTGTGTACTTTATCGCACTCGACCTAAATAAATATGAAATTTTATGAAATTTTCAATGATTAATGAATTAAATGCTACTTGCGCATGAATGTTAAGCCTTTTTGGGCTGAACTGGCCATTTTGCCCCTTGTTTAACCCGGGTCGTCTCGAGCCAGAAGCGGACTCGGTCGGGCGACTAGGAACTTGGGTGAACGTTTCGGTATACTCGAGTATTACCTTGTAGGTTGGTGGAGCCTGGTCAAAAGTCAGGGACGGGGTGAATGAATGCACGAATGAAACCAAAAATGCAATGAAAGGGCAGGAGAACGAACGTATCCTTCTCATGAATGTTACTATCGCTTTTCATTGTACATGTTTCTTGAATTATTGATACTCCATATTTAATGTTTTGTAAATGTTGAAATTGTTTCTGGACTTATCATTTGATTTGAATTGAACATCATTGAAATGAACTATAGTTAAACCGATTTGATTACTGATTTTACTGGTTACTCGCTGAGCTTCTAGCTCACCCCAAAAATGTTTTATTCCCCTCCACAGGGCTCAAGGCGAAGGAAGGGCTTGTAGCGTTTATTCATGGATTATCTAATGTATGGATTGAACTTGGATTTTCTTTTGTGTAATCATTCATATTGGGATTGTATTGAACGGTTTGAACGTTTAGAATTGATTGGATGTGTAATAGTCTAGTTTTGAGATTTTATCTTGTCTTTGTTTGAGGACTGTAGTGATCGACTGAGTCCCGGCGAGAGCCGGGCAGGCGGCCCGCCGAACCCTCTGGTTCGCCTTAGGGGGAGGTGGGGCCGTGACACCAAAGGGGCACAAAGTGAGGATTATTCGGCCAGTGAGGAGGAGGAAAGGGCCGAGAGGCCAAGGAGGGACACACCTAAGAAGGAGATCAAGGGACTTAAGATCCAAGTCCCTACATTCCAAGGCAAAAGCGACCCTGAGGCTTACTTGGAATGGGAAGGCCGCATCGAGATGGTTTTCAACTGTTATGACTATAGCGAGGAACAAAAGGTGAAGGTTGCCACCGTTGAGTTCACCGACTACGCCCTAGTTTGGTGGGACCAAGTAAGGACCCATAGAAGGAGAATGGGAGAACCACGAGTCCGAACTTGGCGAGAACTCAAGGCATTGATGCGCAAGAGATTTGTTCCTAGTTAATACAACTACGATCTCCACTCCAAACTTCAAACCCTCACTCAAGGCAACATGAGTGTGGAGGACTACTACAAGGAGATCGAGATGGCCATGATGAGGGCGAACATTCAAGAAGATAGTGAAGCGACGATGGCGAGATTTCTTAGAGGTCTCAACCCTGACCTTCATGATACGGTCCTCGATCAACACGTTTCGAGACACGTAACACGTTTGCCCAAGGATCTAGCGAGGTTGTCCAACGCTTGGATTGCGGGACCTAAAATCAACACGGACGACACGAGTTGGTTTAAGGTGGTAGAACGACGACTCCAATTGAGGTGAATACTCAAGTGGATAGATCGGATGAACAATTAAGGACAACACGAGATTGCTCAAGAACCCTTGCCAAAGCAAGTAAAGGAACGAAATTCTCCCAAGAAGAAAATCGAAAGAAGACAATTTCATTAATCAATCGAGTCTACCCTTAATGCTTACAAAGCAAGCCTTTATATAGGCAAACTAACGAAACCCTAATGCTAGTAAAAAGGAAATAAAGGTTCGGCCAGGCCTTGGACAAGGTGGGCCGAATCCATGACTCAACAAGCCCTACAACTAGTAATTAATCCAAACAATAACTTGACGGCTCAAGACTAAAAAGGCCCAACAGTTGGCCGACTCCCTTTAATTGGAAAAACTACAAAGACTAACTAGCGGGCTAGAGCCCAAACTAACAACCATCACTTGGCTCCTCGTAGGCTTGGATCAATGTGTAGGTAACTTGATTAACCTCCTTCAAGCCTTCAAGGTCCCGCCACCCGTGCACACATCAGTCCCCTTCACTTGAGAAGGATTTGTCCTTAAATCTGGATGGAAATGAATGACACGAATAAGGGTTGGTAGTGTGAATCCTCAAATCGAACGCCACCACACATTGGCCCTCTTTGATTGAATGATACTTGCAGACGTCATGGTTATGATAATTCGGCTCAAATGTCTCTTGGTCAATTTGAAAATGCCCACAACCCGCCAAGAGAAAAAACCTCATGACGTTACTCCAATGACTCCTCGTCGATAATGCATATTGCTTTGGTTCCATGATGGAATGTAGAATGTATGGTGCATTGGCAGCAAGGTGACATCTCCTTGAATCCTCCAAAATGCAGCTGATAGAATGAAGACCACTTGTGGCATGATGGTCAGAAGGCGTAGGACAAGATTCAAGTGCAAGAACTCCCTTTGAAACTTCATTACTCCTCCCAACAAGCGAAGTAGGCTCATGGGTGAAGTTAAATACCAGTGGATCGTAAAGGGATACAACACTTAAGAGCCAAACTTCCTGAAAACTCTGATATTCACCAATGGATATAGGGATGGGACATGCCATGATCAACTCAACCTCTTCTTGCTTAACCTGCAACAAAGCAACCACACTCGAAGGCAATGCCTTGTTGAGTTCATCAGCATTCAAGAGCACATGTTTACGGAGCACAAGTAACAAAGGCTGATTAGATTGCACAACTTTCCTATCATCCTTAGCCTTTATTATCATATTTTGTTTCCTAGTGTTTGACTTAACTAATACTTGTGCATTTGTAACACTAGTAACAACATTCTCCCCTTGGGCCAATGGCTCCAACGTAGAGGTCGAACAATTTTCAGATTCGGCCCCTTGTTGTTTTTTCTTTTGGCAGTCTAAATTACATTCTCTTTGCAATTTAAGTTGGTCTTCGTACACTTGTGAAGGTGTGAGAGGGGTTAAGACCATTCGTTTATCATTGTGCAAAAGAGTATATTTGTTAGACCTACCATCAAAAGTAACATGCTTATCAAATTGCCATGGCCTTCCTAGTAGCACATGAGTAGCATGCATAGATACAATATCGCACATGACTTCATCACAGTACTGACCAATTGAGACAGGAAGGCGTACCTGCTTGTAGACACGGACTTCGCCATTTTCACTTAACCCTTGAAGTTGATAGGGATGCGGATGTCTAGTTGTAGGAAGCCCCAAGCTCTCTACCATTAGGAAATTTGCTACATTGGTGCAACTTCCCCCATCTATGATGAGACTGCACACTTTGTCACCGACTTTACATCGAGTGTAAATAGGTTCTCTCGTTGCAATTGCTCATCTTCTTTGACTCGGGCAGTGATCACTCTTCGTGCCACCAAACACCCAATTTCACCTTGGGTAGGTGGACACTCCTCCTCGCCAGAGTCATTTTCCAAGCATTCCTCCTTGGTCAAGCCGGGCATCTTCTCACAATCGTCATCATCCAACACGACGTCTCCATTGTGAGTGATGAGCATTACCCTTTGATTCGGACATTGAGATTGGATATGTCCGAATCCTTGACATTTGAAGCATTTAATATCCCTACTCCTAGGCTTAGGAGTTTCTTAAGTGGACTTGGAAGTGGATCTAGCTGCATCAACAAACTTGTTAGGGGTAGAATTGGAAATTTGGTTAGGGAAGTTACCTGGAGTGCGGCCCGAAGGGCTTGGTGTAGTCGCATCCTCACTCTCATGGGCGGCTCTCCTGACTGGATTTCCCTTCCATGCACCCGAATTGGAGGTTTGGAAAGTTCGGCCTCCCCTCCGTAATTTCTTTCCCCTCTCGGCCCCTTGATGGCTAGCTCCAAAAGGTCATGCATGTCCAAATAAGGTTGGAGTTCCAAGGGCTCTTGGAGGTCAGGATTGAGACCTCTTAGGAACCTTGCCATTGTGGCCTCATTGTCCTCTTGGATGTTGGCCCTCATCATGGCCATTTCGATCTCCTTGTAATAGTCTTCGACACTCATGTTGCCTTGAGTGAGAGTTTGCAGTTTAGAGTGGAGATCGCGGTTGTAGTAGCTAGGAACAAACCTCTTTCGCATCAATGCCTTAAGTTATCGCCAAGTCCGGACTCGTGGTTCTCCCATTCTCCTTCGATTGGTCCTTACTTGGTCCCACCAAACTAGTGCGTAGTCGGTGAACTCAACGGTGGCAACTTTCACCTTTTGTTTCTCGCTATAGTCGTAGCAGTCGACGACCATCTCGATGCGGCCTTCCCACTCCAAGTACGCCTCAGGATCACTTTTGCCCTTGAATGTGGGAACTTGAATTTTAAGTCCCTTGAGTTCGTTTTCAGACGTGTCCCTTTTAGGCCTTTCGGCTCTTTCGTCATCCTCACTAGCCGAGTAATCTTCACTGTTTGCCTCTTTGGTGCCATGGGTACTCCGGTTGTGAGACCTTGAACGAGAGCCTCGTGTGAGACTCTTGGATAGCTCATCAAACCGAGTGTGCAACTCCTCCATTTGTTGCTCACTAACTCGCCTGAGCTCGTTCGTCATGGTGGTGAACATCAAGGAGTAGTCTGTGGTCGGTTGAGTTTGTTCCATGTCTCGTCTGTACCTGCAAAGGTTAGTGGACAACAAAATAATGCAATATAACCTCACTTCACTCCCTTAGTGTATCACTCACTCTCGTGTTTTACCACTCAAAAC
Organism: Coffea eugenioides; assembly: GCF_003713205.1. Classification (NCBI taxonomy): domain Eukaryota; kingdom Viridiplantae; phylum Streptophyta; class Magnoliopsida; order Gentianales; family Rubiaceae; genus Coffea; species Coffea eugenioides. Next base: position 27,927,790 of record NC_040037.1, read on the forward strand.
ACTCTATTGGACTTACCAAGTACCTTTACCTGTTGGATTAGGTAGTTGAGAAATGCCGCTCAAGTACAATAATTGCCACCAACTTTTTCTACAAGAATAACCAAGAACAAAGACACAATTTGGAAACAATTCGGACACGATGGTGTAAGGTTTTGGCAATTTCCTAAGGCGGACAGATTTGGAATACGCGAGAATGGAAAAGGAAATAAGCAAATGCGGGATTTGGAAGTTTCCTAATTTAAATGGACTGAGTCAAGTAGAAATAGGAGAGTTATCCAAGCTGTCCACTTAGTTTCCTAATTGAATTTGGAAACAAGTTAGTTTTTGGTAACCCTTTGGAAAACCTTTTCTTCTTGTAACAACGTTTAGAAACTTCCAAATTCTACTCCAAGAAGGATTGCACAAATCAGATTTGGTTTAGGAAACCTTTTGGGAAACCCCTTTCCTTCTCGTAACAACTTTAGAAGGTTCCAAATTCTATTCCAAGAAGGATTGCGAAAATCAGAAATTTACTTCCCACAATTCGGTTGCCTTCCCTTTTTTTTCTCTCTTGTTGTGTTTTGCCAACCGATCCTTCCTTCCCTCTTTTTTTTTCGTTTCTGTTTTGTTCCCTTCTTTTTTTACTTGTAACAAACCAACACAACACAAAGATTTGACCGAATGGACTATTGTTTTTCCAGATTTGTGTTCGGCCAATTCAATCACACAAGAAACCTTCAAGATCCTCAAGATCCTTCAAGAACTCCCAAGTAAGTTATCAAGAACTTCAAGAAGTCAAGAAATTCAAGAAAACAAAGATTCTTGTAGGTTCTCTTCAAGATTCACAAATACCAACAAGTTTTACCAAAATTCAGATTTGAAAAATAAGTAAACAATTTGGATGAAGCAAGCAATACTTGGACAGATTTGAAACAAAGAAACCCTAGCACAAACGAAATCCTAGCCGCAAGTAGAAACCTAGCCGCCGCCCCACTTGTTTTCTTGTTGCTCAAGTGATGACTAACGACCAAGAACCTAACGGCAAATTTTGGACAGAAATTATCAACAAACTAGACACAAACACAAAAGAGATAAAACACCAACAGATTTTGTATTCGGATGAACAGTAACGTGAACAGTGCCGGTGAACAGTACGATGAATGGTACAGTGAACAGTACCGATGAACAGTATCGGTGAATAGTATGATGAACAGTGACGTTTTTTTTAAAACAAGGCAGCGGACAAAACACAAAAACCCTACGACACAACTACGAAAAACAAGGATATAACGAAAGATACCTCCACCTAAGCTCTGAAGCCAACTAATACGGTCTTCGATCAACACATTTCGAGACACTTTGCACGTTTGCCTAAGGATCTAGCGAGGTTGTCTAACGCTTGGATTGCGGGACCTAAAATCAACACGGACGACACGAGTTGGTTTAAGGTGGTAGAACGACGACTCCAATTGAGGTGAATACTCAAGTGGATAGGTCGGATGAACAATTAAGGACAACACGAGATTGCTCAAGAACCCTTGCCAAAGCAAGTAAAGGAACGAAATTCTCCCAAGAAGAAAATTGAAAGAAGATAATTTCATTAATCAATCGAGTCTACCCTTAATGCTTACAAAGCAAGCCTTTATATAGGCAAACTAACGAAACCCTAATGCTAGTAAAAAGGAAATAAAGGTTCGGCCAGGCCTTGGACAAGGTGGGCCGAATCCATGACTCAACAAGCCCTACAACTAGTAACTAATCCAAGCAATAACTTGACGGCTCAAGACTAAAAAGGCCCAACAGTTGGGCGACTCCCTTTAATTGGAAAAACTACAAAGACTAACTAGCAGGCTAGAGCTCAAACTAACAACCATCACTTGGCTCCTCGTGGGCTTGGATCAATGTGTAGGTAACTTGATTAACACCCTTCAAGCCTTCAAGGTCCCGCCACCCATGCACACATCACTTCAAGAAGCCTTGGAGCTCCAACATTACTTGGACATGCATGATCTTCTTGAACTAGCCATCAAGGCCGAGAGGGGGAAGAAATTGAGGCGAGGGGCCCGTACCTTCCAAACTTCCAACTCGATTTCATGGAGGGGAAACCAACCACGGAAGACAGCCCACGAAGCTGAAAATTTGGCTACACCCACTTCATCTAGCCGAGTTCAAGGTAATGCTCCTGGTTTGCAAGGTGATGGATGGTCAATTGGTTGGGGATCAATAGCAGGGGATCTCACTATTTCCATTTTACCCCTAACAAAGTTGTTGATGCATCCAGGCCCACTACTAAGGCACCTCATGAGACTCCTAAGACTAGGAGCAGAGATATCAAGTGCTTCAAGTGCCAAGGGTTTGGACATATCCAGTCCTAATGTCCAAACCAAAGGGTCATGCTGGTCACTCACAATGGGAAAATCGTGTCCGATGACGACGATTGTGAGGATCTGCCTGGATTGATCAAGGGCAATTGCTTGGAGGACGACTCGGCTGAGGAAGAATGCTCGCCTACTCAAGGGGAAATAGGATGTTTGGTGGCACGACAGGTGATACGTTCCTCGATCAACTAGTTTCGAGACACATAGCACGTTTGTCCAAGGATCTAGTGAGGTTGTCCAACGCTTGGGTTGCGGAACCTAGAATCAAACGGACGGCACGATTTGATTAAAGGAGATAGACGACACTCCGATGAAGGTGAATACTCCAGGGGAATAGGTCGTTAGAACAATCAAGGACAAGACGCAAGATTGCTCAACACCCTTGCCAAAGCAAGTGAAAGGCTCGAATTCTCTCTCAAGAAGAAGAATCAAAAAATAACAAACTTTATTGATAAAATGTCTACTTAAAACCTTACAAAGCTAGCCTTTTTATAGGCTAAAAGTTACTAAAAACCCTTGAAACCCTAAGGGAAGCAGTCGGCCATCTTGGTGTCAAGATGGGCCGGCCCATGTTCTACTAAAGCGACTAAACTAACTCTAAGTAAATACTAAGGCTTAAAGCCCTGCTCGGCCAACTCTCTTGGGGGCCCACTCGACTCTTCATGGGTTTGGATCATGGTGTAGATGATTTGGTTGTCTCCTTCCAAGCCTTCAATATCTCTATGGACTCCATGTTGGTCTTGGACAATGCGAACAAGGGGTTGGAGGGATTCTTTGAGGAGTTTGGCCCGTGCACGTGTGACTGGGCCTAATGGAACCCGGATTGGGTTATTACATGGGCTGAGATCCATGCACACATCAGTTCCCTCCTCTTGAGAAGGATTTGCCCTCAAATCTGGGTCCTCCTCGTCAAAAAACGGGCGACATTGAAGGTCGCGCTAACATTATACTCCCCAGGTAGCTCCAGTTTGTAAGCGTTGTCATTAACTCGTTGGAGCACTCGAAAGGGTCCATCTCCTCTTGGGGATAACTTGCTTTGTCGCTGCTTGGGAAATCTCTCCTTCCTCAAGTGAAGCCAAACCCAGTCCCCAGGCTCAAAAATCATCTTACGACGGTGCTTGTTGGCTTGCTGGATGTATTACTGAGTACGCCTCTCAATGTTTGCCCTAACGGTTTCATGTAACCTGCGCACAAAATCAGCTTTCTTTTTCCCATCTAAGCTTGTGTACTCAGAGGAAGGTAAGGGTACCAAATCCAGGGGGGTCAGGGGGTTAAAGCCATAAACAACCTCAAAAGGTGAGTAGTGTGTTGCACTATGAACAGTTTGGTTGTAGGTAAATTCAACATGAGGCAAACACTCTTCTCAAGTTTTAAGATTCTTTTTAATCAAAGCCCGAAGGAGAGTACCAAGTGTGCGATTGACAACTTCAGTTTGTCCATCGCTTTGTGGATGACTGGTGGTGGAGAATAACAATCTAGTGCCTAGCTTAGACCATAAAGTCTTCCAGAAATAACTCAAGAACTTTACATCTCTATCACTAACAATGGTTTTAGGCATGCCATGCAGACGGACAATTTCTTTGAAGAGCAAATTAGCAATATGAGATGCATCGTCAGTTTTGTGACAGGGGATAAAATGTGCCATCTTAGAGAATCTATCAACCACGACAAAGATGGAATCATTACCCCTTGGTGACCTAGGTAGGTCTAAAACAAAGTCCATAGACAAGTCTACCCAAAGAAAGTAAGGAATAGGCAATGAAGTATACAGGCCATATGGATTTGTTTTAGACTTTGCCTTATGACAAGTGACACATCTACCAACCATGCGTTCAACATCCCTACGCATGTACGGCCAGTAAAAGTGCTCTTATAACATGGTTAGAGTCTTAACAATGCCAAAGTGTCCCATGAGACCACCACTGTGGGCCTCTCTAACCAAAAGATCACGAATGGAGGAGTTGGGGACACACAATTTATCCACATAAAATAAAAATCAATTGTGCAAGAAATACTTTCCATGTGGACTCTTTATACAAGATGCATAGATTTCCCCAAAGTCATGGTCATGGGTATATATCTCCTTGATCATCTCAAACCCCTAACAACTTGGCATCAAGAACAGCAATCAAAGAATGTCTACGAGATAAAGCATCAGCTACCACATTTGTTTTGCCAGTTTTGTACTTAATGACATAGGAGAAGATGTCGATAAAACTTTACCCATTTTGGCATGGCGCTTGCTTAACTTTGGTTGGCCCTTGAGAAATTTCAAGGATTTTGATCAGTGTGTATCACGAACTCCCTGGGAACTCTCTGGGGCGGAGGTAGTGTTGCCAAGTTTCCAATGCTCTTATAAGCGCGTAAAGCTCCTTATCATACGTGAGGTAGTTCAGGGCAACACCTCCCAGCTTCTCACTGAAGAACGCACAAGGCCTCTTATCTTGCATGAGGACAGCGCCAATACCTACACCCGAAGCATCACATTCAATTTCAAAAGTCTTGTTAAAGTTAGGTAATGCTAGAACAGGTGCATGTGTGAGTTTGTCCTTGAGGGTGAGAAATGCTTGTTCTTGGGCTCTCCCCAATGGAACTTGTCATTCTTCTTGGTCACGGCCGTCAGTGGGGCGGCAATGGTGCTGAAATCTTTGACAAATCGCCGGTAGAAGCCCGCCAATCCATGGAAGCTGTGCACCTCATGGACGGATGTTGGAGTCGGCCATTGCTTGATGGCCTCAATCTTGGACTTGTCCACTTTGATTCCCTGTGAGCTCACTACATATCCTAAGAACACAAGCTCGTTAGTACAAAAGTTGCACTTCTTAAGGTTAGCGTATAGACGCGCCTGTCGAAGTGCCTCGAGAATTAATCTCACATGCTCCATGTGCTCTTGTTCACTGCGACTATATATCAGAATATCGTCAAAGTAAACAATAACAAATTTTCCAATGAAATGCCTCAAAACATGGTTCATTAGTCGCATGAATGTACTAGGGGCGTTAGTCAACCCAAAAGACATGACTAGCCACTCGTAGAGACCATGTTTGGTTTTGAAGGCCGTTTTCCATTCATCACTTTCTTTCATCCTAATTTGATGATAGTCATTCCTCAAATCAATTTTGGTAAAGATTATAGCTCCATCGAGTTCATCAAGCATATCATCTAATCTAGGAATGGGATAATGATATTTCATAGTAATGGCATTAACGGCCCTACAGTCAGTGCACATGCGCCAAGTACCATCCTTTTTGGGGACAAGTACCATAGGCACAGCACAAGGACTTAGACTCTCTTTTACCCAACCCTTACCTAATAGGCCATCAACTTGCCGTTGAAGCTCCTTTGTCTCCTCAGGACCCATGCGGTAAGCAGGTTTGTTGGGTAGTGGCGCTCCAGGAATCAGGTCGATTTGGTGCTCGATTCCCCGAATGGGTGGTAAGCCTTCAGGGACCTCATCAGGGAAAACATCCTCAAATTCCTGCAAAAGAGCAATCATACTCGAAGGCAGTGCCTTATCGAGCTCAGCAACATCTAAGAGCACATGTTTGCAAATCATGAGAAGTATAGGCTGATCAAAATTCACAACTTTTCTAACGTCCTTAGCCTTAATGATCATGTTTTGCTTCCTAGTGGGTGGTTTGTCATGCGGAACACTAGGTGTGCTCATTTGACTCTTGGTCGATTGCTCACTTGTAGAAGTGGAGCTCTTGCCAGGGTCGGCCGTCTTTGGCTTTCGCTTTTGACGGTCTATGTCACACTCCCGTTGCAATTTTAATTGGTCCTCATAAACTTGTGCAGGTGTGAGTGGTGTGAGGACCTTACGTTTGCCATCGTGCAAAAGCGTGTACTTATTTGCCATTCCATCGAATGTGACGTGTTTTTCAAATTGCCAGGGTCTCCCTATGATGACATGTGTAGCATGTAACTTCCAATTGTGAAGGGAACGCGTACCTGTTTGAAGACGCGTACCTCGCCATCCTCACTTAGCCATTGGAGGCGGTAAGGATGCAGATGCCTAGTAGTTGGGAGCCCTAAACTCTCAACCATGAGCAAGCTTGCCACATTCGTGCAACTCCCACCATCGATGATGAGGCTACACACTTTGTCACCGATCTTACAACGAGTGTAAAATAAGTTCTCTCTTTGTAGTTGCTCGTCCTCCTTGACTCGGCCGGTTAGCACTCGTCGTGCCACCAAGCAACCTACTTCCCCTTGGATAGGCGAGCAAGCATCCGCAGCCGAATCATCCTCCAGGCAGTCATCGTTGACCATTTCGGGCTCTTCCTCACATTCGTCATCATCGGACACGATCTCGCCATTGTGAGTGATTAACATGACCCGTTGGTTTGGACATTGAGACTGAATATGTCCAAACCCTTGGCATTTAAAACACTTGATGTCCCTACTCCTAGTCTTAGGCGTCTCAAGAGGTGCCTTCGAAGCGGATCTAGGTGCATCAATGGCTTTGTTAGGGGTAAAATGGGTATTGCGGGCAGAGGCATTACCTTGAATTCGGCTAGAAGAAGTTGGGGTAGCCGAATTTCCAGCTTCGTAGGTCGCTCTCCGTGGTTGTTGCCCCTCCATGAAGTCGAGTTGGAAGATTGGAAGGTACGAGCCCCACGCCTCAATTTCTTTCCCCTCTCAGCCTTGATGGCTAACTCAAGAAGGTCATGGATGTCCACATACTGTTGGAGCTCCAAGGCTTCCTGAAGGTCAGGATTGAGACCTCTAAGAAACCTGGCCATGGTTGCTTCGCCATCCTCTTGAATGTTTGTCCTCATCATGGCCATTTCGATCTCCTTGTAATAGTCCTCCACACTCATGTTGCCTTGAGTGAGGGTTTGCAGTTTGGAGTGGAGATCTCGATTGTAGCATCAATGCCTTGAGTTCTCGCCAAGTTCGGACTCGTGGGTCTCCCATTCTCCTTCTATGGGTCCGTACTTGGTCCCACCAGACTAGGGCGTAGTCGGTGAACTCAACGGTGGCAACTTTAACTTTTTGTTCCTCACTATAGTCGTAGCAGTCGAAGACCATCTCAATGCGGCCTTCCCATTCCAAGTAAGTTTCGGGGTCACTCTTGCCTTTGAACGTGGGGA
>NC_040037.1:27942982-28034571 GCF_003713205.1 Coffea eugenioides
CATGAGACCACCATTGTGTGCCTCTCTAACCAAAAGATCACGAATGAAAAAGTTAGGGACACACAATTTATCCATATAAAATAAAAATCCATTGTGCAAGAAATACTTTGCATGTGGACTCTTTATACAAGATGCATAGATTTCGCCTAAGTCATGGTCATGGGTATATATCTCCTTGAGCATCTCAAACCCTAACAACTTGGCATCAAGAACAGCAAGCAAAGAATGTCTACGAGATAAAGTATCAGCTACCACATTCGTTTTGCCAGTTTTGTACTTAATGACATAGGAGAAGGTGTCGATAAAACTTACCCATTTGGCATGGCGCTTGCTTAACTTTGGTTGGCCCTTGAGAAATTTCAAGGATTCGTGATCAGTGTGTATCACGAACTCCCTTGGGCGGAGGTAGTGCTGCCAGGTCTCCAATGCTCTTACAAGTGCGTACAGCTCTTTGTCATACATAGGGTAGTTCAGGGCAGCACCTCCCAGCTTCTCACTGAAGAACGCACAAGGCCTCTTATCTTGCATAAGGACAGCGCCAATACCTACACCCGAAGCATCACATTCAATTTCAAAAGTCTTGTTAAAGTTAGGTAATGCTAGAATAGGTGCATGTGTGAGTTTGTCCTTGAGGGTGAGAAATGCTTATTCTTGGGCCTCTCCCCAATGGAACTTGTCATTCTTCTTGGTCACGGGCGTCAGTGGGGCGGCAATGGTGCTGAAATCTTTGACAAATCGCCAGTAGAAGCCCGCCAATCCATGGAAGCTGTGCACCTCATGGACGGATGTTGGAGTCGGCCATTGCTTGATGGCCTCAATCTTGGACTTGTCCACTTTGATTCCCTGTGAGCTCACTACATATCCTAAGAACACAAGCTCGTTAGTACAAAAGTTGCACTTCTTAAGGTTAGCGTATAGACGCACCTGTCGAAGTGCCTCGAGAACTAATCTCACGTGCTCCATGTGCTCTTGTTCACTGCGACTATTTATCAGAATATCGTCAAAGTAAACAATAATAAATTTTCCAATGAAATGCCTCAAAACATGGTTCATTAGTCGCATGAATGTACTAGGGGCGTTAGTCAACCCAAAAGGCATGACCAGCCATTCGTAGAGACCATGTTTGGTTTTGAAGGCCGTTTTCCATTCATCGCCTTCTTTCATCCTAATTTGATGATAGCCACTCCTCAAATCAATTTTGGTAAAGATTATAGCTCCATCGAGTTCATCAAGCATATCATCTAATCTAGGAATGGGATGACGATATTTCACAGTAATGGCATTAACGGCCCTATAGTCAGTGCACATGTGCCAAGTACCATCCTTTTTGGGGACAAGTACCACAGGCACAGCACAAGGACTGAGACTCTCTTTTACCCAACCCTTACCTAGTAGGCCATCAACTTGCCGTTGAAGCTTCTTTGTCTCCTCAGGGCCCATGCGGTAAGCAGGTTTGTTGGGTAGTGGTGCTCCAGGAATTAGGTCGATTTGGTGCTCAATCCCTCGAATGGGTGGTAAGCCATCAGGGACCTCGTCAGGGAAAACATTCTCAAATTCTTGCAAAAGAGCAACCATACTCGAAGGCAATGCCTTATCGAGTTCAGCAACATCTAAAAGCACATGTTTGCAAATCATGAGAAGTACAGGCTTATCAGAATTGACAACTTTTCTAACATCCTTAGCCTTAATGATCATGTTTTGCTTCCTAGTGGTAGGTGCAGTGGGTGATTTGTCATGCGCAACACTAGGTGTGCTCACTTGACCCTTGGTCGATGGCTCACTTGTAGAAGTGGAGCTCCTGCCAGGGTCGGCCGTCTTTTGCTTCCACTTTTGATGGTCTATGTCACACTCCCTTTGCAATTTTAATTGGTCCTCATAAACTTGTGCAGGTGTGACTGGTGTGAGGACCTTACGTTTGCCATCGTGCAAACGTGTGTACTTATTTGCCCTTCCATCGAATGTGACGTGTTTGTCAAATTGCCAGGGCCTCCCCAAGATGACATGCGTAGCATGCATAGGCACTACGTCACATACGACTTCATCAGTGTAACTTCCAATTGTGAAGGGAACGCGTACCTGTTTGAAGACGCGTACCTCGCCATCCTCACTTAGCCATTGGAGGCGGTAAGGATGCAGATGCCTAGTAGTTGGGAGCCCTAAACTCTCAACCATGAGCAAGCTTGCCACATTCGTGCAACTCCCACCATCGATGATGAGGCTACACACTTTGTCACCGATCTTACAACGAGTGTAAAATAAGTTCTCTCTTTGTAGTTGCTCGTCCTCCTTGACTCGGCCGGTTAGCACTCGTCGTGCCACCAAGCAACCTACTTCCCCTTGGATAGGCGAGCAAGCATCCGCAGCCGAATCATCCTCCAGGCAGTCATCGTTGACCATTTCGGGCTCTTCCTCACATTCGTCATCATCGGACACGATCTCGCCATTGTGAGTGATTAACATGACCCGTTGGTTTGGACATTGAGACTGAATATGTCCAAACCCTTGGCATTTAAAACACTTGATGTCCCTACTCCTAGTCTTAGGCGTCTCAAGAGGTGCCTTCGAAGCGGATCTAGGTGCATCAATGGCTTTGTTAGGGGTAAAATGGGTATTGCGGGCAGAGGCATTACCTTGAATTCGGCTAGAAGAAGTTGGGGTAGCCGAATTTCCAGCTTCGTAGGTCGCTCTCCGTGGTTGTTGCCCCTCCATGAAGTCGAGTTGGAAGATTGGAAGGTACGAGCCCCACGCCTCAATTTCTTTCCCCTCTCAGCCTTGATGGCTAACTCAAGAAGGTCATGGATGTCCACATACTGTTGGAGCTCCAAGGCTTCCTGAAGGTCAGGATTGAGACCTCTAAGAAACCTGGCCATGGTTGCTTCGCCATCCTCTTGAATGTTTGTCCTCATCATGGCCGATGCGGCCTTCCCATTCCAAGTAAGCCTCAGGGTCACTCTTGCCTTTGAACGCGGGGACTTGAATTTTAAGCCCCTTGAGTTCGTTCTTAGACGTGTCCCTCTTAGGCCTCTCGGCATGTTCATCATCCTCACTACCCGAGTAGCCTTCACTATTTGCGTCCCTGGTGTCACGGTTACTCCGGTTGTGAGATCGAGAACGAGAGTCTCGTGTGAGACTCTTGGAGAGTTCATCAAAGCGAGTGTGCAATTCCTCCATTTGTTGCTCACTAACTCGCCTGAGCTCATTCTTCATGGCGGTGAACATCAAGGAGTAGTCAGTGGGTGATTGTTTGTTGCTCCATGTCTCTCTTGATGCCCTGCAAAAGGTTAATAACAAGAAGAAATAGTGCAAATATATCCTCACTTTACTCTCTTAGTGTATCACTCTCGCTCGTGTTTGTCACTCGAGACACTCTTTAAGCAATCTTACCCAATGCCTTTACCCGTCGATTGAGGTGGATGAGAAATGCTGCTCGAGTCCAATAATCATCACCAACTTTTTCCCACAAGAGTAAGCAAGAGTGTAGGACACAATTGGGTGAGATTTTGAGATGGAATGGACGAAATTTGAAAGGTTATTGGCGGGGCAGACTTGGAAATAACGCTAAGAAAGAAAGCCCTAGGTTTCCTAAGATGTAGGAGTGGTTCCTAAAACGTAGGAGTGAAAGTAGGAGTGGTTCCCTAAAGCAAGGAAAGAAAATAGGAAAGTGTCCAAGTGAAAACAAGAGTTATCCAAGCTATCTACTTTAGTTTCCTAATTGAGTTTGGAAAACAAGTTAGTGTTGGAAACTTCCTTAGAACACCCTTTCTTGAATCACTTTAGAAACCCCCAACTTCTTCACTAAGTTGACTTGCAAATTCAGATTTGGTTTCTTCCTATGCCAACCGAAATTTCCAGATTTGTCCCTTCTTAACCCCTTTCACCAAGGTCGGCTAGATGTCCTATAAAATACCCCCAAAGCAGCCGCGCACCCTCTTCACCAAACACAAACCAGATTCGGCCCCCTTTCTTCTTGCGCAACAACCAAGACAACCAAGACAGACTTGGCTATGGCTTCGCGGCAAGGAGATTCAAGCGACCTCACGCAAACTACGCCCCCACGAGTTGCTCAAGATTCCTCCAAGAAGTTTACTCCTAGGCCAAGGAAACCTTTCACCACTGCAAGAGAGTATAGGAAGTTGTTTGTTCGAAGGGAGGTTCAAGTTTTCAAGAGACAAGGTCAAGAAATTCAAGAACCTCGAAGGGTGGTTCAAGTGATCAAGGCACAATGTGATCAAGAACTTCAAGAAGAGGTAGGTCAAAACTTTTGAGCACTTTTTCTTGGGGTTTAAATTTCTGTTTTGGGTAGAAACAAGATGTAACAAATCTGTTTGGGTAATAAAGAGCCGAGTTCTTCCTTTTCTTTCTTGTTCGGCCCCCTTGCTCTAGCCGAATGGGTGGCTTTCTTTTCCTTTTCGTTTATGTTTTCTGTTTTTTTTCTTTTTTTTTCTTTTTTTGACTCCAAGACAACACAATTACTTGGCCGAATGAGTGAAAATTCCAGAAATTTGGTTGGCTCTCCAATGCAATCTTTCAATCTCCCAAGAACTATCAAAATACGTATCAAGGTTTTCAAGAACTTCAAGGTAGCAATCAAGAGCTTCAAGAACCTTAAAATCTTGTAGGTTTTCTTCAAGATTCACAACCCAACAAGTTCTTAACCTAAAATCAGTTTAGAAAAGTTAAGCAAACAACTTGGATAAAGCAAATAATACTTGGACAGATTTGAAACAAAGAAACCCTAGCGCAAAAACCACCCCTAGCCGCAAGGAACCCCTAGCCGCCTCAAGGTCCGACCTTCTTGCTGTCCACGCGACGCTCAACTACCCAAGGTAGTTTTGCACGAGCAAGACACAAGGCTATGGACGGAATTGAAGACGACTAATGACTCAAAATCTGAAACAAGTCGCGGCCAGATTTGAACACAATACGAAACCAGAAATTCGATGCCACAAAGAAAGAAATAAGTGCGGGCAGATTTGACAAGCAACAGGGTGATGCTAACGGCAGAATTTGATGCACAATTGACGACCAGAAATCACCACACTATGTCGGACAGATTGACGCCAACAATGAATAAGAAAACGGGCAGACTTGGTGAGCAAACTTTCAACCAACAACTAGACCAACTTGCGGGCAGAATTGAGCAACAAAGACGCGACAGGATTGACGCAACAAGACACAAAAATTGCAGACAGATTTTTTTTTCCCAACGAAAAACGGCGCAACAAGGATATAACTATACGAACAGAATTTTTTTTTTTTTTTTTTTTTGTAAAACAAGGCAGCGGAAACAAGGAAACTAAGACAAAAACTACGGATATAACGGAAGATACATCCACCAAAGCTCTGAAGCCAACTGATACGTTCCTCAATCAACTAGTTTCGGGACACGTAGCACGTTTGCCCAAGGATCTAGTGAGGTTGTCCAACGCTTGGGTTGCGGAACCTAGAATCAAATGGACGGCACGATTTGATTAAAGGAGATAGACGACACTCCGATGAAGGTGAATACTCCAGGGGAATAGGTCGGTAGAACAATCAGGGACAAGATGCAAGATTGCTCAACACCCTTGCCAAAGCAAGTGAAAGGCTCGAATTCTCTCTCAAGAAGAAGAATCGAAAAATAACAAACTTTATTGATAAAACGTCTACTTAAAACCTTACAAAACTAGCCTTTTTATAGGCTAAAGGTTACTAAAAACCCTAGAAACCCTAAGGGAAGCAGTCGGCCATCTTGGTGTCAAGATGGGCCGGCCCATGCTCTACTAAAGCGACTAAACTAACTCTAAGTAAATACTAAGGCTTAAAGCCCTACTCGGCCAACTCTCTTGGGGGCCCACTCGACTCTTCATGGGCTTGGATCATGGTATAGATGATTTGGTTGTCTCCTTCCAAGCCTTCAATATCTCTATGGACTTCATGTTGGTCTTTGACAATGTGAACAAGGGCTTGGAGGGATTCTTTGAGGAGCTTGGCCCATGCACGTGTGTCTGGGCCCAATGGAACCCGGACTGGGTCATTACATGGGCTGAGGTCCATGCACACATCAACGGGTGCTAACCGCCCGAGTCAAGGAGGACGAGCAATTGCAAAGGGAAAACTTATTTTACACTCGATGTAAAGTAAGTGACAAGATGTGTAGGCCCATCATTGACGGTGGGAGTTGCACCAATGTGGCGAGTTTACTCATGGTTGAAAGCTTGGGTCTTCCTGCCACTAGACATCCAAGAACGTGAGGTACGTGTCTACAAACAGGTACGTGTTCCTTTTTCAATTGGCAACTATATTGATGAAATTGTGTGTGATGTTGTCCCTTTGCATGAGACACATGTCATTTTAGGAAGACCTTGGCAATTTGATAAACATGTCACATTTGATGGTAGGGCAAACAAGTACACTCTTTTGCACAATGGAAAACGCATGGTTCTAACAACACTCACACCTGCACAAGTGTATGAGGACCAACTAAAATTGCAAAGGGAGTGTGAATTGGACCCCTGGCAAATGCTCCACTTCCACAAGTGAGCAGTCGACCAAGGGTCAAGCAAGCACACCTAGTGTCACGCATGATCTTGCATTAACTAAACCCAACACTAGGAAGCAAAACATGATAATTAAGGCTAAGGATGTTCAAAAACTTGTAAATGCTGACCAGCCTGTATTACTTATGATTTGTAAACATGTGCTACTAAATGTTGATGAGCTCGATAAGGCATTGCCTTCGAGTGTGGTTGCTCTTTTGTAGAAATTTGAGGATGTGTTCCCTGATGAGGTCCCTGATGGCCTACCACCCATTCGAGGGATTGAGCACCAAATAGACTTGATTCCTGGAGCACCACTACCCAACAAACCTGCTTACCGCATAGGTCCTGAGGAAACGAAGGAGCTTCAAAGGCAAGTCAATGGACTACTCGGTAAGGGTAAAGGAAAGGGTAAGTCCTTATGCTGTGCCTGTGAAAATGATGGTACCTGGCGCATGTGCACTGATTGTAGAGCCGTTAATGCTATTACTGTTAAATATCGTCAACCCATTCCTAGGCTAGATGATATGCTTGATGAACTTGATGGTGCTATTATTATCTTCACTAAAATTGATTTAAGGAGTGACTATCATCAAATTAGGATGAAAGAAGGCGACGAGTGGAAAACGGCTTTCAAAACCAAACATGGTCTTTATGAGTGGCTAGTCATGCCTTTTGGGTTGACTAACGCCCCTAGCACTTTCATGAGATTAATGAACCATGTTTTGAGACACTTCATCGGTAAATTTGTCATTGTTTACTTTGATGATATCTTGACATATAGTCGAAACGAGCATGAGCACATGAGCATTTGAGATTAGTTCTTGATACTTCGAAAGGCGTGTCTCTACGCTAACCTTAAGAAGTGCACATTTTGTACTAATGAACTTGTATTTCTAGACTATGTTGTGAGTTCGCAGGGCATCAAAGTAGATGAATCCAAGATTGAGGCCATCAAGCAATGGCCAACACCCAGATCCATCCCTGAGGTGTACAGTTTCCATGGATTGGCGGGCTTCTACAGGCGTTTTGTCAAAAACTTCAGCACCGTTGCTGCTCCATTGACCGCGTGACAAAGAAGAATGATAAATTCCATTGGAGAGAAACCCAAGAACAAGCCTTTCTCACCCTCAAGGAGAAACTCACACATGCACCTGTCTTAGCATTACCTAACTTTAACAAGACCTTTAAGATTGAGTGTGATGCTTCTGGTGTAGGTATTGGAGCTGTCCTCATGCAAGACAAAAGGCCGTATGCTTACTTTAGCGAGAAACTAGGAGGCGCTACCCTGAACTACCCCACGTATGACAAGGAGCTATACGCACTTGTGAGAGCCTTGGAAACATGGCAACATTACCTCCGTCCAAGGGAGTTCGTTATCCACACTGATCACGAATTCTTGAAGTTTCTCAAGGGACAACCAAAGTTGAGCAAGTGCCATGCCAAATGGGTAAGTTTCATTGACACCTTCTCTTATGTCATTAAGTACAAAACTGGCAAAACGAATGTGGTAGCTGATGCTTTATCTCGTAGACATTCTTTACTTGCCGTTCTTGATGCTAAGTTATTAGGGTTTGAAATGCTCAAGGAACTATATGCCCATGACACTGACTTTCATGAAATCCATATATCTTGCATTAAAAGTCCACATGGAAAGTATTTCTTGCATAATGGATTTTTGTTCTATGTGGATAAGTTGTATGTGCCTAACTCTTCCATTCGTGACCTGTTGATTCGAGAGGCGCATAGTGGTAGTCTCATGGGACATTTTGGCATTTTTAAGACTTTAGCAATGTTGCAAGAGCACTTTTACTGGCCTCATATGCATAGGGATGTTGAACGCATGGTTGGTAGATGTGCCACTTGCCACAAAGCCAAGTCTAAAACAAATCCATCGGGCTTGTATAACCCATTGCCCATTCCACATTATCCTTGGGTAGACTTGTTGTCGCGCCCCACTTTTTGAATGATGTGTGTGGTGTGTGGTGTAAGTGTGTGTGTGATATACATGTGAACGTGTGCGAAATGAAAAGTAAAAGGCCATGGGACTTAAGAATGCGACGATTTGGCCAAGTGAAGTTCAAAAAAGGGTTTTTTAATGAAAATGGAGTCGCCACTTGGTATAGAGTTAAGGTGTACCAAGTCACCCAAAAATGATTTTTGTTTTTTTAATAAAAAAAGTAAATAAACCCTTTTAAAGAACTTTTTGGGTCTACGTAACCAAAAGAGGGATCGGGGGTCACATTTGACGAAGGGGAAGGCAAGGATAAAAATCCAAGGCACCCCTTCGACCTAGCCAAGGCTAGTTGCGTGACTTAAACCAATTTTTCCTAATTTTTCTACCCAAGGTATGTATCGCGTGTTGGATATGTCTATATGAATGCAAAAACCTAGACCTAGGGGGACATGGGGGAAATTTCTCTTCAAAGGTTGAGTGGTGCCAATCACATTAATTGTGAAGCCCAATAATGATCCTTTTGGAGAGGTCACACCTAAACCTAAATGACGTGAAAAATGAGTGGAATGCATGCCATGTGAAAGTGTGAGTTTGTGTGAAGTGAGAAAAATGATAAAAGTAATAAGATATAAGTGAAGGTGTGCGAATGTAGATGAAAGTACTCGTGTGCGAGTGAAGATGAAAGTACTCGTGTGCGAGTGAAGATAAAAAAGTGTTCGTGTGCAAGTGGAGATAAAAGAGTGTTCGTGTGCAGGTGAAAGTGATAAAAAGGTGCATGTGTGCAAATGAGACAAAAGTGAAAGTGTGATGATAGAGTGGATTGAGAATGCATGAGCCTAGGGAATGCAAGCAAGACGGGTACGGGGAGACCTAAATTGTGACTCAATTTTCCCTTTTGATAGAAGGCAAAACTAGCGTGCTAAGGCCATCGAGTAGCCACACTCGCTCGTTTCCCTCATCAGAAGGGGACTTTCACGCAAATGAACCCTAACTAGCATGAGATGCAAGTCCTAAAGTGAGGGGAAAGGGGTTCGAGGAGCATGCCAAGTGATAAAACTAAGAAAAAATGCATGATATGTGGTGAACAAGCAAATGATATGCTAATGAGGGGAAATCCCTAAGGGTCTAGCGTTGGACTAGCCCATTCTATGAATTCCGACTAGCGTTGGACTAGCGGAAACGTACATTCATCCATTCCATTCATTCATGGCTATGAAAGCAAGTAGACATGCCAAAATACTCGTAAACACATAGCACATAGCATTTAGCATGCTCGACTAGATGCAAGAGCCTAATAAAGCCATTAAACATGTAGCAACAAGAACAAGCAACCAAGGGGAAAGGGGAAGTGGACCAGATGCTCTCCGAGCCCTATCTATTACAAGCCAAGAGGTGTACACATACCCCATAAAAGCATAAAAGGGGAAAGGGAAATGGACAAGATGCTCTCCGAGCCCTATCTATTACAAGCCAAAAGGTGTACACATACCCCATAAAACTTAAATAAAAGTAAAAGTAAGTAAATGCATGCAAGGAGGTAAGGAAAGCGAAGTAGACATGCATATTCACATAGCACATTGGATCACATAGGGTCAAATGAAGTGCAAATGAGGGATAGAGTGTACCTCCCTTGGAATTGAGTCCAAATGAAGTGAAATTATTCAATTACCCTCCAAAATAATAAACAGGTCATGGCACCACTTTATTTAAGAAAAATCAAAAGAAATGGGCAAAACAAGGCTCACTTAGTCATAAAGCTCTTAAATTCATGCATGAAGTGCAATTTAAATAAAGCAAGGTGGCTAATTGGAATCAAACAAGCAATGAAGTTGCACAAATTAAAATTACCAAGGACCAAATTGATGAAATTATTCAATTGGTTGGGTCATAGTGGAACAAGGAGAAACTTGAGGGACAAAGTGATAAATCCGGAAATTAATTTCATGCAAGACATGCAAAACTACGTAGGAACCTCTTGCAACAAGGAAATGCAGTCTGCTGCAATTTTTACATGAAGTGTTGCGATTTCAGCAAAACAATGAAGCCTCTAAACGAACGCAATCCAAATGGGCAAGGAAACTATAAGGAGATCGAACATTTTTCCCCCTCTTCGAAACACAAAAACCCAGAAAAACAAGAGCATTCAAATGCTAAAGAAAATAATCCAGCAGCCTTGGTTCATTCTTCCTAACTCATGCTGTCAAACTGAAACTAGCAAGATAGATGCCTAAATCAGTCTTGGTGAACTGCTGCGGGGAGCATGGGAGACAGCAAACGTAAAGATGGAACGCAGCTTTCTTGATGCAACTAAAAAAAAATCAGTCAAAACCAATATGGATTCTGCCAAGTGACTGAAACAAAATTTCTGTTGCAACATTCATTCCAGAATTTTCTTTCTGCAACGTAAAAGCTTTCAAATGCAAGTTTTGTAAACAAGAAGCCAGCAACGACCTTCACTCAATCACCATGATACTATGCGTGAAAGGGAAGACTCAGACCAAGGAAGGAAAAAAACGAAATCTCTGGTTCATTCCAGGTTATTTTCAAATCAGGATTCGCTGCTGCAATTTTCATCCCAGAATTTTCTGCGACTAAGTTCTAGATGCAATCTCCTTTCATTCAAATGCAACTCATGTCTCTATAGATCAAAGTAACAAGATAACCAAGCTTTCTTTTAACTTTTCAACATAAAAGTTTACGTTTAAGCTCCAGAAATTCATACGAAACAGAAATCTAGCAAGCATCAAATGACCATAATTTCTGAATTTCTGCATTTTCCAGTTGCAGCTTTGCCGCCACTTCCCTTGATAATTAATAACAGATTTGCATATAATATTCCTACCCCAAACCACCAGCAAGCCATTAAATGCTCGACAAACACATGAATGGGAGAACCAGAGAGTAAAAACAAAAGAAATGTATTTGGGTAACGCAGCTAGAAATTGACTAAAAGCACAATCAACCATGACCCATAATGAAACAGCAACATTCTTTCGTGCATTTTGGGCATGACTCAGATTCGTCCAGAGAACTTCAGCATCCAACAGATAAGCCAAGGAAAGACACGAAACGAAAAGAACATACCAACGAAAGAGACGAAGCAATGGCCAGACCGTGCATCAGAAACGGTGAATGGTTCGCTGTCTTGATAGATGATCGAGCTCCGCAGGAGATCCTCGAGACCTGCTGCAACCTTGATGAAAGAATCCGTAAGTGAAAGTATGGAGATCCGGCCACACACCCCCCTGGCAGTCACTGGTTCCTCTTCCGTGAGTTTTTCTTTTCTTCTCCCAAGCTGCGCCTTTCTTTCCTCTCAAAACTCTCCCAGCCGTCCCTTCGATCTTCCAGCCGCCACTTTCTTGCTTCATCAGCCCTCCCGCAGCTATCTCTCCTGTTTAGTTTCCTTGGCTGTTGTGCCGTCCAAAAGAAACCCTTCCCAGCCGTCACTAGCCTTCCCCCCTAGCCGCTGTCTCCCTCTCTTACTCTCCCCCTCTTTTCTTTTCTTTTGCTTTTGTTTTTCCAGAATCTCCCCCCGTTGGTTCCTGCTTAGCTCTCTCCTCTCAAAACCCTTCTCCCGTAGCTCTTTCCCAGAAAACTCTCTAGGCTTTTTCTCCGTGGGTTTCCTTTGCTTCTCTTTTTTTCTCCCTTTTTGCGGCTGTCTTTTTTCTTTAGCTTTTATATCCCCGTTCAACCCTAAGAACCTCTGTCCTTTTTCTGTATTTTGCAGCTTCAGGAGCCGTCCCAACCTTTTTTTGCAAGCTGCAACAAAACGCAGCTTCATGCCGCGTTTCTGTGTTTTTTTTTTTTTTTTTTTTTAAACTATTAATACAAAAAAATTAATAAAATATAAATAATAATAATAACAAAATAACAGAATTGAACACAATTTAAAATAAAAAAAAGGTGGCCATTTTCAATTTTTCACATTTTTCTTTTCCATTGTTTTTCTTTTCTTTTCCCTAAATAAACCAAACAAAAATAAAAGATAAATTAAGTAGAAATGACTAAAATAGATAAACAAAAACAAAATTGCTATTTTTCCCTTTTCCTTTTTTCCTTTTTCATTCATTTTTCCTTTTTCTTTTTTTCCCTTTTTTTTTTCTTTTCAAGAAATTCTATGCTAAAAACTTAAAAATAAAAAAAAACTATAAACTAAAAACTAAAAATCGAATAAAACTAACACGACAAATAAAAAAACTAAAAATAAATAGTAAATGAAATTACACCAAAAATTTGGTGTCTACACTTGTCTATGGACTTTGTCTTGGAACTACCTAGGTCGTCAAGGGGTAATGATTCCATCTATGTAGTCGTTGATAGATTCTCTAAGATGGCTCATTTCATCCCTTGTCACAAAACTGATGATGCATCTCACATTGCTAACTTGTTCTTTAAAGAGATTGTTCGTTTGCATGGTATGCCTCAAACCATTGTTAGCGATAGAGATGTGAAGTTTTTGAGTTATTTTTGGAAGACTTTGTGGTCCA
The DNA here is from genome assembly GCF_003713205.1 of Coffea eugenioides. NCBI lineage: Eukaryota > Viridiplantae > Streptophyta > Magnoliopsida > Gentianales > Rubiaceae > Coffea > Coffea eugenioides. The sequence continues at coordinate 27,955,945 of NC_040037.1, forward strand.
AGCTTGGCACTAGATTGTTGTTTTCGACCACAAGTCATCGACAAAGCAATGGACAAACTAAGGTTGTCAACCGCACACTCGGCACATTACTCATGGCTTTGATTAAAAAGAATCTTAAATCTTGGGAAGAGTGTTTGCCACATGTTGAATTTGCTTATAATAGGACTGTCCATAGTGCAACACACTACTCACCATTTGAGATTGTGTATGGTTTTAATCCCCTAACTCCCCTTGATTTGGTACCCTTACCTTTTTCTGAGCACACAAGTTTAGATGGGAAAAAGAAAGCTGATTTTGTGCGCAGGTTACATGAAGCTGTTCGAGCAAACATTGAGAGGCGTACTCAACAATACATCCAGCAAGCCAACAAGCACCGTCGCAAGATGACCTTTGAACCTGGAGATTGGGTTTGGCTGCACTTGAGGAAAGAAAGATTCCCCAAGCAACGCCAAAGTAAGTTGTCCCCAAGGGGTGATGGCCCTTTTCGCGTGCTCCAATGCATCAATGACAATGCCTACAAATTGGAGCTACCTGGGGAGTACAATGTTAGCGCGACCTTCAATGTCGTGGATTTGAGCCCGTTCCTTGAGGAATATGATCCAGATTTGAGGACAAATCCTTCTCAAGTGGGGGGACTGATGTGTGCACAGACCTTAGCCCAAGTAATGACCCAGTTCGAATTCCATTAGGCCCAGTCACACGTGCACGGGCCAAGCGCTTCAAGGAGTCTCTTCAAGCTCTTGTGCGAAATGTTCAAGACCAACAAGGAGTCCATCGGGATATTGAAGGCTTGGAAGGTGATAATCCAGTTGTTTACACGATGATCCAAGCCCATGAAGAGAGCCCATGAAGAGTCAAGTGGATCCCCATGTGGGACGGTCGACTAGGCCCTAGGCCTTAGTGCTAGGTTTCATTGTTTAGAGTAGTATTAGGTCACTTTATTGAGTCCTAGTTTTGGCCCATTCAAGTCATGGATGGCCGAACCCCTTTTCCTTTGGTCCTAGGTTTTCATTTGTCCCTTAACCTATAAAAAGGCTCACTTTGTACGGTTAAGGTGTCACGCAATTTTGATAATAAAAATTCTGATTTGTTTCTCTTCAATTGTTGAGAACATTCGAACCTTTCACTTGCATTGGCAAGGGTTCTTGAGCAATCTCGCGATTGTCCGTGATTGTTCTACCGACCTATCCACTGGAGTATTCACCTCGTTTGGAGTCGTCGTTCTACCACCTTCAATCAATTCGTGTCGTCTGTTTTGGTTTTAGGTCCCGCAACCCAACCGTTGGACAATCTCGCTAGATCCTTGGGCAAACGTGCTACGTGTCTCGAAACGTGTTGATCGAGAACCGTATCAGTTGGTATCTCTCTTTTCTTTTTTTTGTTTCTATTTTTTTTTAACTCAACGAACAACAAGGACTCTTTGCCGAATGGAAGTAAATTTCCAGAATTGGTCTCGGCTAAACACACACAAGCAACAATCGAATTCCCTCATGAACCTCTAAGATAACTATCAAAAACTTCAAGAATTTCAAGATAGCAATCAAGAAATTCAAGAAACCCTAGAATCTTGTAGGTTCTCTTCAAGATTCACAACTCCAACAAGCTTAACCCAAAAATCAGATTAGAAAATTAAGTAAAACAACTTGGATGACTCAAAACGAACTTGGACAGATTTGGCAAACGAAACCCTAGCGCCGTATGAAACCCTATGATACGAACGTCGCCACCCTTGTGACGAAACCCGTAAAAGACTAGATTCTGGATCGATAAGAGGACACCAAGTTTGGAGCGGATGACCTCAACCCGTTAATCACGTGGTTAACGAACCTTGGTATAATGGTAGAAGATGCCACAACCTAATGCGATTCTAGATTGATAAGTCACGAACACCTAGAGAAATTCTAAGGTATTCAAGAAGCCTTGGAGAAACCAAGAAAACTCTCAAAATCTGATTTATTGATTGAATCCCTAAAATCGTTGGAAGTGTGGGCTATTTATAGCATTACATAGAGATGAAAAACTAAATAATGTGGAACTAGTCTAGAATTGTGGGTTTGACTAAGACTAAGAATTGTAAGCTTTACCATTTCCATAAGACTAAGAATTGTGGGCTTGACCGAACCTTATGAGGTCATCCCTTAGGTAAATAAAGCAAAGCTATGGACCATTAACCCCTTATTACAATGACTTAACTAAAACAGCAAATGTGACTAGAGAAGGTGATACGTTCCTCGATCAACTTGTTTCGAGACACGTAGCACGTTTGTCCAAGGATCTAGCGAGGTTGTCCAACACTTGGTTTGTGGGACCTAGAATCAAACGAACGACACGTTTTGATTAAAGGCGGTAGAACGACACTCCGATGAAGGTGAATACTCCAGGGGAATAGGTCGGTTGAACAATCAATGACAGGAAGCAAAATTGCTTAAGAACCCTTGCCAAGGCAAGTTAAAGGCTCGAATTCTCTCTAAAGAAGAAATCGAAAATACTAAGAACTTTATTCATAAAACTTGTGTTTAGAACCTTACAAAGCTAGCCTTTTATAGGCTAAAGGTTACTAAAAACCCTAGAAACCCTAAAGGAAGCAGTCTGCCATCTTGGTGTCAAGATGGGCCGGCCCATGCTCTACTAAAGCGACTAAACTAACTCTAAGTAAATTCTAAGGCTTAAAGCCCTACTCAGCCAACTCTCTTGGGGGCCCACTTGACTCTTCATGGGCTTGGATCATGGTGTAGATGATTTGGTTGTCACCTTCCAAGCCTTCAATATCTCTATGGACTCCATGTTGGTCTTGGACAATACAAACAAGGCCTTGGAGAGATTCTTTGAAGAGTTTGGCCAGTGCACGTGTGACCGAGCCCAATGGAACCCGGACTGGGTCATTACATGGGCTGAGGTCTATGCACACATCAGTCCCCTCCTCTTGGGAAGGATTTGCCCTCAAATCTGGGTCCTCCTCGTCAAGAAACGGGCTCAAATCTGCGACATTGAAGGTCGCGCTAACATTATACTCCCCAGGTAGCTCCAGTTTGTAAGCGTTGTTATTAACTCGTTAGAGCACTCGAAAGGGTCCATCTCCCCTTAGGGATAACTTGCTTTGTCGCTGCTTAGGAAATCTCTCCTTCCTCAAGTGAAGCCAAACCCAGTCCCCAGGCTCAAAAATCATCTTATGACGGTGCTTGTTGGCTTGCTGGATGTATTGCTGAGTACGCCTCTCAATGTTTGCCCTAACGGCTTCATGTAACCTGCGCACAAAATCAGCTTTCTTTTTCCCATCTAAGCTTGTGTGCTCAGAGGAAAGTAAGGGTACCAAATCCAGGGGGGTCAAAGGGTTAAAGCCATAGACAACCTCAAAAGGTGAGTAGTGTGTTGCACTATGAACAGTTCAATTGTAGGCAAATTCAACATGAGGCAAACACTCTTTCCAAGTTTTAAGATTCTTTTTAATCAAAACCCGAAGTAGGGTACCAAGTGTGCGATTGACAACTTCAGTTTGTCCATCGCTTTGTGGATGACTGGTGGTGGAGAATAACAACCTAGTGCCCAGCTTAGACCACAAAGTCTTCCAGAAATAACTCAAGAACTTTACATCTCTGTCACTAACAATGGTTTTAGGCATGCTATGCAGACGGACAATTTCTTTGAAGAACAAAGTAGCAATATGAGATGCATCGTCAGTTTTGTGACAGGGAATAAAATATGCTTTCTTAGAGAATCTATCAACTACGACAAAGATGGAATCATGACCCCTTGGTGACTTAGGTAGGCCTAAGACAAAGTCCATAGACAAGTCTACCCAAGGAAAGTGAGGAATAGGCAATGGGGTATACAGGCCATATGGATTTGTTTTAGACTTTGCCCTATGACAAGTGACACATCTACCAACCATGCGTTTAACATCCCTACGCATGTGCGGCCAGTAAAAGTGCTCTTGTAACATGGCTAGAGTCTTAACAATGCCAAAGTGCCCCATGAGACCACCACTGTGTGCCTCTCTAGCCAAAAGATCACGAATGGAAGAGTTAGGGACACACAATTTATCCACATAAAATAAAATTTCATTGTGCAAGAAATACTTTCCATGTGGACTTTTTATGCAAGATGCATAGATTTCCCCAAAGTCATAGTCATGGGTATATATCTCTTTGATCATCTCAAACCCTAACAACTTGGCATCAAGAACAGCTAGCAAAGAATGTCTACGAGATAAAGCATCAGCTACCACATTTGTTTTGCCAGTTTTGTACTTAATGACATAGGAGAAGGTGTCAATGAAGCTTACCCATTTGGCATGTCTCTTACTTAACTTAGGTTGCCCTTTGAGATACTTCAATGACTCGTGATCGGTGTGTATCACAAACTCCCGAGGACGGAGATAGTGTTGCCTGGTCTCCAAGGCCCTCACCAGTGCGTACAACTCCTTGTCGTACGTGGGATAGTTAACGGCAGCTCCTCCCAGTTTCTCGCTAAAGAAGACACAAGTCCTTTTGTCTTGCATGAGGACGGCGCCAATACCTACACCAGAAGCATCACATTCGATTTCAAAAGTTTTGTTGAAGTTGGGTAATGATAAAACAGGTGCGTGTGTGAGTTTGCTTTTGAGGGAAAGAAATGCTTGTTCTTGGGCTTCCCCCCAATGGAATTTGTCATTCTTCTTGGTCACGGCGGTCAATGGGGCGGCAACGGTGCTAAAGTCTTTGACAAAACACCGATAGAAGTCTGCCAACCCAAGAAAGCTGCGCACCTCAGGGACGGATGTAGGAGTTGGCCATTGCTTGATGGCCTCAATCTTGGACTCGTTCACTTTGATGCCCTGCGAACTTACTACATAGCCCAAAAACACAAGCTCATTAGTACAAAAGGTGCACTTCTTAAGGTTAGCGTATAGATGCGTCTGTCGAAGTGTCTCAAGAACTAGTCTCACATGCTCCAAATGCTCATGTTCATTGCAGCTGTATATCAGAATGTCATCAAAGTAAACAATGACAAATTTGCCAATAAAATTTCTCAAAACATGGTTCATTAGTCGCATGAAGGTGCTAGGGGCATTAGTCAATCCAAAAGGCATGACTAGCCAGCCACTCATAGAGATCATGTTTGGTTTTGAAGGCCGTTTTCCACTCATCGCCTTCTTTCATCCTAATTTGATGATAACCACTCCTTAAATGATAGCACCATCGAGTTCATCAAGCATATCATCAAGTCTAGGAATGGGATGACGGTATTTGACAGTGATAGCATTTACAGCCCCACAGTCAGTGGACATGCGCCAAGTACCATCCTTTTTGGGGATAAGTACCACAGGCACAGCACAAGGACTTAAACTCTCTTTTACCCAACCCTTACCTAAGAGGCCATCAACTTGCCTTTGAAGCTCCTTTGTCTCCTCAGGACCCATGCGGTAAGCTGGTTTGTTGGGTAGGGGTGCTCCAGGAATCAAGTCTATTTGATGTTCAATCCCTCGAATAGGTAGTAAGCCGTCAGGGATCTCGTCAGGGAATACATCCTCGAATTCTTTGCCATCCTCACTCAGCCATTGGAGGCGGTAAGGATGTGGATGTCGGGTAGATGGGAGCCCTAGACTCTCAACCATGAGCAAGCTCGCCACATTTGTGCAACTCCCACCATCGACGATGAGGCTACACACTTTGTCACCGATCTTACAATGAGTGTAGAATAGGTTCTCTCTTTGTAGTTGCTCGTCCTCCTTGACTCGGGCAGTTAGCACTCGTCGTGCCACCAAGCAACCTACTTCCCCTTGCGTAGGCGAGCAAGCATCCGCAGCTGGATCATCCTCCAGGCAGTCATCGTTGACTAATTCGGGCACCTCCTCACATTCGTCGTCACCGGACACGATCTCGCCATTGTGAGTGATTAACATGACCCATTGGTTTGGACATTGAGACTGGATATGGCCAAACCCTTGGCATTTAAAACACTTGATGTCCCTACTCCTAGTCTTAAGAGTCTCATGTGGTGCCTTAGAGATAGATCTGGATGCATCAAGAGCTTTGTTAGGGGTAAAATTGGTATTACGGGCAGAGGCATTACCTTGAATCCGGCTAGAGTAAGTTGGTGTAGCCGAATTTCTAGCTTCGTGAGTTGCTCGCCGTGGGAGGTTTCCCTTCCAGGAAGGCGAGTTGGAAGTTTGGTAGGTACGGGTCCCACGCCTTAATTTCTTTCCCCTCTCGGCCTTGATGGCAAGTTCAAGGAGGTCATGGATGTCCACATAATATTGGAGCTCCAAGGCTTCCTGAAGGTCAGGATTGAGACCTCTAAGAAACCTAGCCATGGTCGCTTCACCATCCTCTTGAATGTTTGCCCTCATCATGGCCATTTCGATCTCCTTGTAATAGTCCTCTACACTCATGTTGCCTTGAGTGAGGGTTTGCAGTTTGGAGTGGAGATCTCGATTGTAGTAGTTTGGAACGAATCTCTTACGCATCAATGCCTTGAGTTCTCGCCAAGTTCGGACGCGTGGTTCTCCCATTCTCCTTCTATAGGTCCTTACTTGGTCCCACCAGACTAGGGCGTAGTCGGTGAACTCAACGGTGGCAACCTTTATCTTTTCTTCCTCACTATAGTCATAACAGTCGAAGACCATCTCGATACGGCCTTCCCATTCCAAGTAAGCCTCAAGATCACTCTTGCCTTTGAACGCGGGGACTTGAATCTTAAGCCCCTTGAGTTCGTTCTTAGACGTGTCCCTCTTAGGCCTCTCGGCATGTTCATCATCCTCACTACCCGAGTAGCTTTCACCATTGGCATCCCTAGTGTCACGGTTACTCCGGTTGTGAGATCGAGAACGAGAGCCTCGTGTGAGACTTTTGGAGAGTTCATCAAAGCGAGTGTGCAATTACTCCATTTGTTGCTCACTAACTCGCCTGAGCTCGTTCTTCATGGCGGTGAACATCAAGGAGTAGTCAGTGGGTGGTTGTTGTTGCTTCATGTCTCTCTTGATGCCCTGCAAAAGATTAGTAACAAGAAGGAATAGTACAAATATATCCTCACTTCACTCCCTTAGTGTATCACTCACGCTCGTGTATGGCACTCAAAACGCTCTACTAGACTTACCAAGTACCTTTACCTGTTGGATTAGGTAGTTGAGAAATATTGCTCGAGTCCAATAATCGTCACCAACTTTTCTCACAAGAGTAAGCAAGAGTGTAGGACACAATTGGGTGAGATTTTGAGAAGGAATGGACGAGATTTGAAAGGCTATGGGTGGCGGGCAGATTTGGAAATAACGCTAAGGAAGGAAACCATAGATTTCCTAAGACGTAGGAGAGGTTCCTAAAACGTAAGAGTGAAAGTAAGGGTGGTTTCCTAAAACCAAGGAGTTATTATATGAGAGTGTCCAAGTGGGACAAAGAGTTATCCAAGTGTTGTACTTAGTCTCCTAAATGAATTTTGGAAAACAAGTTGGGTTTGGAAACTTCTTAGAAAAACCCTTCTTTTGAACAACTTTAGAAACCTCCAAATTCCTCTCCAAAACAGATTTGGTTTCTTTCCTCCCTCAACCGAAAGTTTCCAGAATTTTCCTCCTTAAAAAAAACCCTTCCCCAAGTCGGCTACTCCCTTATAAAACTCTCTCTCTCACAGCCACAACTTTCTCCAAGACACTCCAAGAAACTCGGCCCCTTCACACTTCAAAGAACAAAACAACTCGACTCCCCCCCTCTCTTTGCAAGGCAAGGCAGCCTTGGTTCTTGTTTCAAGACAATGGCCTCCCAAGATAATGTGAGCAATGTCACTCAAGGATCCCCCCAACGGGCTGCTCAAGAAACTCCCACGAAGTTTAGTCCTAAACCAAGAAAGCCCCGTATGGATGCAAGAACATACAAGAAACTTTTTATTCGAAGGGAGGTGCAAGTTTTCAAGAAACAAGATGGTCAAGACTTTCAAGAACCTCAAAGGGTGGTTCAAGTGATCAAGGCTCAAGGTGATCAAGAATGTCAAGAAGAGGTAGGCCAAAACTTTTGAGTTTCTTTCTTTTGTTTGTTCGAATTTTCTGGTTGGCTTAGAAACAATATGTAATGGTTGTTGTCTTGGCAATAAAAAAAACCCAAGTTCTTCCTTTCTTCTTGTCCGGCCTTTGTTCCACCCGAATTGCTTTCTTCTTTTCTTTTTTCGATTCTGTTTTTTTTTTGACTTAACCAACAACACAAATACCCGGCCTAAGTAGTAAAAATTCCAGAAATAATGCAGCCCCTCAACTCACACAATCGAATAGCCGAAAACTCCAAGATCTTGCAAGATACTTCCAAGAATTTCAAGAACTTCTAGGTGGTAACCAAGATCTTCAAGAAACTCTAAAAATCTGGTAGGTTCTCTTCAAGATTCCCACCCCAACAAGTTTTAACCAAAAATTCAGTTTAGAAAATTAATAGAAACAGCTTGGACGGCTCACAACGGATTTGGACAGATTTGGAAGGAAACAACAAAAACCCTAGCGCGCAAGGAAACCCTAGCCGCCTCTAGTTTTCGACTTTCTTGCTGCCCAAGGGACACTACGTGAGCAAGACAGGTTTGGGTAGGTTCAAGACAGAATTTTGCATGCCACCAATGCTCACAAAACCCACGGACAGATTGCAACTCAATGTTCGCGACAAGGGTGAAACCCTAGCTGCCGCACGCGTGGTTTTCTCCTTTTTTTTTTTTGTTACACAAGGAACTACACGGACAGAATACTTCGGACAGCAACACACAAAGAATACGGGCAGAATTGAACAACAAATCACGACTAAATTGACGCAACAAGACACAAGAAAAATTGCGGACTGATTTTTTTTTTTGACAAACGACGCAACAAAGGATATAACTAGACGAACAGAATTTTTTGAAACAAGGCAGCGGAATCAACTAAAAACTAAGACAAAGCTACGGATATAACGGAAGATACCTCCACCAAAGCTCTGAAGCCAACTGATACGTTCCTCGATCAACTTGTTTCGAGACACGTAGCACATTTGCCCAAGGATCTAGCAAGGTTGTCCAACGCTTGGTTTGCGGGACTTAGAATCAAACGGACGACACGTTTTGATTAAAGGCGGTAGAACGACACTCCGATGAAGGTGAATACTCCAGGGGAATAGGTCGGTTGAACAATCAAGGACAGGAAGTAAGATTGCTCAAGAACCCTTGTCAAAGCAAGTTAAAGACTCGAATTCTCTCTTAAGAAGAAAACGAAAATACTAAGAACTTTATTCATAAAACTTGTGTTTAGAACCTTACAAAGCTAGCCTTTTATAGGCTAAAGGTTACTAAAAATCCTAGAAACCCTAAGGGAAGTAGTCGGCCATCTTGGTGTCAAGATGGGCCGGCCCATGGTCTACTAAAGCGACTAAACTAACTCTAAGTAAATTCTAAGGCTTAAAGCCCTACTCAGCCAACTCTCTTGGAGGCCCACTTGACTCTTCATGGCCTTGGATCATGGTGTAGATAATTTGGTTGTCTCCTTCCAAGCCTTCAATATCTCTATGGATTCCATGTTGGTCTTGGATAATACGAACAAGGCCTTGGAGGGATTCTTTGAAGAGTTTGGCCCGTGCACGTGTGACCGGGCCCAATGGAACCCGGACTGGGTCATTACATGGGCTAAGGTCCATGCACACATCAGAAGGGTCACACATGGTTCACTCTGACGTGCACCACATGGATGACCTTTATTTCTTCATACTCAAGTCCCTCAATGACCTTGGGGACAATTTCTTGGCTTTGGAGTTCCTCCCTTATCTTCGTAGCCCGTGCTCGAGTCACGGGTCCAAGGGGAACTCGAATAGTTCTCAATGGTGTCTCTTGGTTCGTATCATCCCCCTCCTCTTGAAAAGGATTTGTCCTCAAATCAGCTTCATCGTCTGGAAGAAAAGGAGATAGATCAGAGATAACCTCACATTGTACTCACTAGGTAGATCCAGTTTGTAAGCATTGTCATTGATACGCTTGATGACTTGAAATGGCCCATCTTGATACGTTCCTCGATCAACTTGTTTCGAGACACATAGCACGTTTGCCCAAGGATCTAGCGAGGATGTCTAACGCTTGGAATTGCGGGATCTAGAACCAAACGGACGACACGATTTGATTCAAGATGGTAGGACGACGACTCCAATGAAGGTGGTTACTCCACGGGATAGGTCGGTAGAACAATCTAGGACGAGACGCAAGACTGCTCAAAGCCCTTGCCAAGCAAGTAAAGGGTCGAATCTCTCTCTCAAGAAGAATCGAAAAATATGCAAAACTTTATTGATAAAACATCCCCCTAAAACCTTACAAAGCAAGCCTATTTATAGGCTAAAGTGACTGAAACCCTAAAGGGACTAGGAAAGGGAAAACTACTAAAGTGGGCCCATGCTCTTGCTTAAACACTAATCAATTGCTAAATAACTACTAAGGCCTAAGGCCTTATTCGACCACTCATTTGGAGGCCCACTTGACTCTTCATGGGCTTGGGCCACGGTGTAGATAACTCGATTAAAATCCTTCAAACCTTCGAGGTCTCTATGAGAGTCTTGAGTTAAAGCCGCTATCCATCTCGCCATCCGTGCACACATCAGTCCTCTCCTCTTAAGAAGGATTTGTCCTCAAATCTGGATGGAGATGAATGATACTAACAAGAGTTGCCGGTATGACGCCTCAAATCTCCACATATTGGCCCTCTTTGATTGAATAACACTTGCACATGTTATGATTAATATAATTCGGTGCACATGTCTCTTAGTCAGCTTCAAGGGCCTCTTGAACAAGGACATTCGCCAAGGTAAGAAGGAACGTGTGTAAGGCTTGTGAACGTTCCGGGTTGCAACACAAAGCTCTCTAATTTGTCTTCGAGTATGGGCATTCACGTGCACTTGATAACGATGTTCGTTGGGACTAGAAAAGGCCCGAATCTGGTTGTGCAAGATGGTACAGTTCGACCCTAGGCATTGCTGAATCGACTCAACTTTCCAAGCTAGAGGTAGGACACTGAACCACCCGTGTTGTACACCCATATAAACATGACCCAGGGAGGTAGGGGTAGCATTCGGATTGTGATTGACACACTTGTGTGCATCACCCAACATAAGCGGTAGCAATGAAGTGAGACGCACTCCATACGAATCACATGCGTTCACGCCACATGCATCTGGAACAAGTACGAAATCAGGTTACAACTCCTTAGTCATAGTTGGGGAAATTTGGCCAACTTTACAACCTACAAACACAAAATAACCTTCAACTTGAAACAATTCAGAAATTGGATAAAGAAATAAGGGAACATTATTAACTAAATAGTAAGAAGGTTTAGAGCAAGATTGAAATGTGAGAACTCCCTTTGACACTTCAATATTCCTTCCACCAATTGATTCAACTTGAGAGTCCAGTGCTAGTCCTTCCTCATTAAGATCTACGTAAGAGCAACAAGAGTTAGTGCTAGTAACATGCTCAAAATAAGGCAAAGGTGATGAATGAACCATAGGTAAAGGACAAGAAGTAGAATCTGGAATTTCCCTTTTAAGATGAGCTCGAATGAATCCTCCAATGGCGCGGACAGATTTGATTGGACATTGTTCCATGAATTGATACCAAAGAGATTTAGTTCCTAAAAGACAAACTCCATGGAAACTCACAAAGTGTCCAAGTGACTTCGGGATGGAACATGCCATGACCAACTCTACTTGACTTTGTGTAATCTGCACAAAAGAAGAGATGCTAAACAAAGCAAAGGTGAGTTCGTTAGGAAAATAATAGGCCCTCTTTTTTTCTAGTTCATCAGCTGACCCTTTTTTCTCATTGCGTTCAACTCCCTCGGATTTTACCTCTTCGGGCACAATTCCCTCATCTAGCTTTTTCTCTATTCCATAACGCTCAAACTCACTTTTCATGTATGCCAGATCAATACAAAGTTGGTCATGAGTAAGCGATATAAGTGCAAAACAACGACCATTAAATAAGAAGGAATACTTATTAGTATGTCCGTCATATTTAACTTCTCGCCTCAATATCCATGCTTTGCCCAACAACACGTGGGTCACCTGAATTGGGACTACATCACACAACACCTCATCCACATATTTGCCGATTTGAATAGGTACAAGCGTGTGCTTAGTAACCCAAACATCACCATGAGTACTCATCAACTTGTACGGTTGAAGATGATCAATGGTCGGAAGATTTAATTTCTCCACCATGATAGCACTTGCAAGGTTGACTTCACAACTCCCATCAATGGCCAAGCTACAGATTTTATCCTTGACACCGCAACGAGTATAAAACCAACCAAGCAACTGAGATTTGACGATGTCTAATTGCTCATCTACGCCACGTAATGCCACTTCTTTGACTCCCTTAGGATTAGGAAAATAATATTGTGAGTTAGCTTTTTTGCGTCTTGTACTCACCATGATGTATGAGGAAACCTGCAAAAAGCTAGCAACGAAAGGGAATTCCCCTCCCCCACACTCAAGCTCACGCGTATGTGCTCATCAATGAGTGGTCTGGGGTGGGTTGATGTTGCTCCATGCCTCTCTTTATATCCTGCAAAAGGTTAGTAACAAGAAGGATAATGCAAGTATATCCTCACTTCACTCCCTTAGTGTATCACTCTCCCTCGTGTATGTCACTCAAAGCGCTCGAATGGACTTTCCAAATACCTTTACCTGTTAGGTTAGGTAGTTGAGAAATGTTGCTCAAACCCAATAATTGTTACCAACTTATCCACAAGTGTAATCACGAAAAGCAAGACACAATTGGGTGTGCGAATTGAAGTGGATTGGCCGGATCTTGGAAGGCCAAGGACGGCCAAGAATGGTGCCAATGTGAGCACAATAAGAAAGGAAACCCTAGCTTCCTAAAATGTAGGAGGAAATGTAGGCGAGTGGTTTCCTAAAATGTAGGAGAGAATGTAGGAGAGTGATCCTGACATGTAGGAGAGAATATAGGAAGGTGATGCCTAAAATGTAGGAGAGAATTTAGAAAAGTGCTTCCTAAGATGTAGGAGAGGATTTAGGAAAGTGCTTCCTAAGATGTAGGAGGGAATGTAGGGGTTATCCAAGTGTTCTACTTAGTTTCCTAAATAGATTTGAAAAACAAGTTAGTTTTGGAACCCATTTAGAAAACCTTTCCTTAAACAACTTTAATTAGCTTCCAAATCCCAACCTAAGATGGATTACCAAATCAAATTTGGTTTCCTAAAAATTCCAGATTTTCTCCTTCTTAAACCCTTCCCCAAGGTCGGTTATTCCTTCACAAAATCCCTTCTTCACAGCCGCACCCCTCTCCCAATAACCTCGGCCCCCTAGCCCCCAAGAAACAAGGCAATTCGGCTTCTTACTCTCCTTGCGCAACTCACGAACAACAAGAACTTCTTGGCCGAATGGGAGTAAAATTTCCAGATTTGGTTTCGGCTCAACACACAAGTAACGACCAACAATCCCTCAAGAATTCCTACGCAAGATTCAAGAGCCTCACGACTCCTCCAATTCGATTTCAAGAACCCAAGACACAAGAACTTCAAGAAGTGGTAGATCATTTTTTTTTTTATTCTTTTTCCTTGTTCAATTTTCTGTTTTGGTGATAAAATTCAAGGAACAAATCTGTCTTGGTAATAAAAGAACGAATTTCCTTCTAGTTTGTACTCTTGCCACCCGAATGTCTTTCTTGTTTTCTTTCCGTTGCTGTTTTCTCTTTTTCTCTTTTTTTTTTGACTTAAAGACAACACAAACACTCGGCTGAAGTAGTAAAATTCCAGAAATAATGTCAGCCCTCCAATGTTCTCCTTCAGTCCTCCAGTAACTATCAAGATATGTATCAAAGTTTCAAGAACTTCAAGATTAGTTTCAAGAACCTCAAGAAGCCTAAAACTCTTGTAGATTTCCTTCAAGATTCACAACACCAACAAGTTTAAAACCCAAATCAGTTTAGAAAACTAACTAAAACAACTTGGATTAAGCACGGAAAACTTGGACAGATTTGACAACTAAGAAAACCCTAAAGATAGAAACCCTAGCCGCCCCTAGAACTTTTGTTCTTTGATGACCATGGCAGATTGGGGTATCCACTACGCACGACTTGAACTTTGGGCAGATTTGCAAACAACTACGACGCAACACAACAAGCAAGTTGCGGACAGAATTGGAGCAATACGCGACGCGACAATGGAAGAAACAACTAACGGACAGAATTTGTTGTTTGTTTTTTTTTTTGTTTTGGAATAAAGGCTCAAACGGACAGACCTGGACACGACTTCAACAACAAGAACAACGACCAGAATTTCTTGACAACTAAAGAAAGAAAACGGCACAACAAAGCAACAATGCTAACGAGCGAAATTTTTTTTTTATTAAAACAAGGCAGCTGAAATAAGGGAAACTAAGACGAAACTACGGATATAACGGAAGATACCTCCACCAAAGCTCTGAAGCCAACTGATAAGTTCCTCGATCAACTTGTTTCGAGACACGTAGCACGTTTGCCCAAGGATCTAGCGAGGTTGTCCAACGCTTGGAATTGCGGGATCTAGAACTAAACGGACGACACGATTTGATTCAAGACGGTAGGACGACGACTCCAATGAAGGTGGTTACTCCACGGGATAGGTCGGTAGAACAATCTAGGACGAGACGCAAGACTGCTCAAAGCCCTTGCCAAGCAAGTAAAGGGTCGAATCTCTCTCTCAAGAAGAATCGAAAAATATGCAAAACTTTATTGATAAAACATCCCCCTAAAACCTTACAAAGCAAGCCTATTTATAGGCTAAAGTGACTGAAACCCTAAAGGGACTAGGAAAGGGAAAACTACTAAAGTGGGCCATGCTCTTACTTAAACACTAATCAATTGCTAAATAACTACTAAGGCCTAAGGCCCTATTCGGCCACTCATTTGGAGGCCCACTTGACTCTTCATGGGCTTGGGCCATGGTGTAGATAACTCAATTAAAATCCTTCAAGCCTTCGAGGTCTCTATGAGAGTCTTGAGTTAAAGCCGCTATCCATCTCGCCATCCGTGCACACATCACATCTCCTCGGAAAAATAATTTATTGAGCCTTTGGAGCGGATGACCTCGACCCGTTACCTTATGTGATTAAGTACAAAGTGGGGAAAACTAATGTTGTGGCTGATGCATTATCACGCCGGTACTCTTTGCTCACTCAACTTGATGCAAGGTTGTTAGGATTTGAGTTAGTTAAAGAGTTATACACCAATGACCCAGATTTCTCAGGTATTTATGACTCTTGTGGTGCAGCAACTCAAGGCAAATTCTACATCCTTGATGGATTTCTTTTCTACCTCAATCGACTGTGTATACCTAACTACTCTATTCGCTCTTTACTTGTTAGGGAGCACACGGAGATGGCTTGATGGGACACTTTGGCGTGGCTAAAACCTTAGCTATCCTTCAAGAATACTTCCATTGGCCAAGGATGAAGCGAGATGTGGAACGAATGGTGGCTAAATGCATCACTTGCCACAAAGCTAAGTCTAAACTTCAACCCTATGGCCTTTACAGTCCTTTACCTGTATCTAAGGAACCTTGGACAGATATTTCCCTAGAATTGTGGGCTTGACTAAGACTAAGAATTGTAGGCTTGACTATTTCCATCAGACTAACGATTGTGGGCTTGACCGAACCTTATGAGGTCATCCCGTAGGTAAAAAAGCAAGGCTATGGACCATTAAACCTTTCCTTACAATGACTTAACTAAAACAGCAAATGTGACTAGAGAAGGATCACACATGGTTCTCTTTGACGTGCACTGTATGGATGACCTTCATTCCTTCATGCTCAAATCCCTCAATGACCTTGGGGACAATTTCTTGGCTTTGTATCTCACGAACAAGCCCTTGGAATTCCTTCCTCATCTTCTTAGCTCGCACTCGGGTCACGGGTCCTAGGGGAACTCAAATAGTTCTCAATGGTGTCTCTTGGTTAGTATCATCCCCCTCCTCTTGAAAATGATCTGTTCTCAAATCAGCTTCATCGTCTGCAAGAAAATGAGATAGATCAGAGACATTGAATGTAGCTCTCACATTGTACTCACCGGGTAAGTCTAGTTTGTAAGCATTGTCATTGATGTGCTTGATGACTTTAAATGGCCCATCTCCTTGGGAAATAATTTATTGCGCCTTTGGACTGGGAACCTTTCCTTACGTAGATGTAACCACACCCAGTCACCAGACGCGTTGGCGTCCCTTGTTAACCCGTTGAGCAACTTGGTCCATCTTTCGCTCAATGTTTAGGCGTACCTGCTCGTGTAATTTCTTGACAAAATCTGATCGTTTAGCACCATCAATTTTTTTATGCTCAGAAGAAGGTAAAGGTGATAAGTCTAGCGGTGTTAAAGGGTTAAAACCATAGACTATTTCAAATGATGAAAAATGAATAGAACTATGGACCATGCGATTGTATGCAAACTCAACATGGGGTAAACACTCTTCCCAGGTTCTAATGTTTTTTCCAATGATGGCACGCAAGAGTGTAGATAGTGCGTGATTGACAGCCTCAGTTTGGCCATCAGTTTGTGGGTGACTAGTAGTAGAAAATAGCAATTTGGTACCCAATTTTTCCCACAAAATTTTCCAAAAGTAACTCAAAAATTTGACATCCCTATCAGAGACAATTGTCCTAGGCATGCCATGCAATCTAAAGATTTCTTTGAAAAACAAATCAGCAAAGTGCGATGCATCATCTGTTTTGTAACATGGCATAAAATGTGCCATTTTTTAAAATCTATCAACAACAACAAAGATGCTATCATTTCCCCTCTTTGACCTAGGCAACCCTAAAACAAAATCCATGAAAATGTCAGTCCAAGGTTCCTTAGGTACAGGTAAAGGACTATAAAGGCCATAGGGTTGAAGTTTAGACTTAGTTTTGTGGCAAGTGATGCATTCAGCCACCATTCATTCCACATCTCGCTTCATCCTTGGCCAATGGAAGTGCTCTTGAAGGATAGTTAAGGTTTTAGCCACGCCAAAGTGTCCCATCAAGCCACCTCCATGTGCTTCCTTAATAAGTAAAGAGCGAATAGAGCAGTTAGGTATACACAGTCAATTGAGGTAGAAAAGAAATCCATCAATGATGTAGAATTTACCTTGAGTTGCTGAACCACAAGAGTCATAAATACCTGAGAAATCTGGGTCATTGGTGTATAATTCTTTAACTAACTCAAATCCTAACAACCTTGCATCAAGTTGAGTAGTATGAATGACACGAACAAGGGTTGGTAGTATGAATCCTCAAATCGAACACCACCACACATTGACTTACATGTTTCTTGGTTAGTTTGAAAAATGCTCACAACCAGCCAAGAAAAACTCATGGCTTTACTCCAGTAGCTCCTCTTGTTCGTATCACCCTTAATGACCTTGGGGACAATTTCTTGGCTTTGTATCTCAAGAACAAGCTCTTGGAGTTCCTCCCTCATCTTCTTAGCTCGTGCTCGAGTCACGGGTCCTAGGGGAACTCGAATAGTACTCAATGGTGTCTCTTGGTTAGTATCACCCTAGCCGCCGCGCCACTTGTTTTCTTGCTGCCCAAGTGACACTAAACTAACAAGGCAGATTTGGTATGCTCAAAACAGAATTTTGTATGCCACAAGTGCACACAAAACCACAGACAGAATCGACACAAGAAGGAAGACGATGACGACACAACACACGACGATCAACAAGTGACGCAACAAAGGACAATGATGCGGACAGATTCGTATCTCTCTCTCTCTTTTCTTTTTTTTTTTGAACAGTGAAGAGACAACACTACGGACAGAATCTAGTGGACAACAACATACAAACACCAAACAGATTTGACGGCAATGAAGCAACAAAGGACTTTGGACAGATTTGAAACAAATGACTCACACGATAAGGAAAGAAACAGATGCGGACAGAATGTGTTTTTTTTTTTGGAATAATGCAGCGGAAATAACACAAAGCCTACGACACAACTACGAAAAACAAGGATATAACGAAAGATACCTCCACCTAAGCTCTGAAGCCAACTGATACGGTCCTCGATCAACACGTTTCGAGACACGTAACACGTTTGCCCAAGGATCTAGCGAGGTTTTGTCCAACGCTTGGATTGCGGGACCTTAAACCAAAACGGACGACACGAATTGATTGAAGGTGGTTGAACGACGACTCCAAACGAGGTGAATACTCAAGTGGATAGGTCGGTAGAACAATCACGGACAATCGTGAGATTGCTCAAGATCCCTTGCCAATGCAAGTGAAAGGTTCGAATGTTCTCAACAATTGAAGAGAAACAAATCAGAATTTTTATTATCGAAATTACGTAACCCTTTAACCGTACAAAGTGAGCCTTTTATAGGCTAAGGGACTAATGAAAATCTAGGACTAAAGGAAAAGGGGTTCGGCCATCCATGACTTCAATAGGCCGAAACTAGGACTCAATAAAGTGACCTAATACTACTCTAAACAATGAAACCTAGCACTAAGGCCTAGGGCCTAGTCGATCGTCCCACATGGGGATCCATTTGACTCTTCATGGGCTCTCTTCATGGGATTGGATCATCATGTACACAACTGGGTTATCACCTTCCAAGCCTTCAATATCCCGATGGACTCCTTGTTGGTCTAGAACATTTCGCACAAGAGCTTGAAGAGACTCCTTGAAGCGCTTGGCCCCTGCATGTGTGATCGGGCCCAATAGAACTCAAACTGGATCATTACTTGGGCTAAGGTCCGTGCACACATCAATACAGTTGCTATTGCAAACTAGCTCCGCCACAGCTTGATCAAGTAGTAGTTGACACTCCGTCAACTTTCAAGTAGAGTAACCAGTCCAGTAGTACACAACTTAACTCCAATCCCCGTTTACCAATCAAACCCCTTACCGGACCCCAACTCCAAGATAAACACTGGTGGTAATACTCGAGTATACCAATTAGTCGAGGAGATAACACTCCACTCGACAAAACTAGAGATCCAGGGTTCGTTATCTAATCTACCAGGCCCTTGCCGGCTCAACTCGATTAACTAGCCACAGGATTTCTGGAATTCCAGACAGTACTCACGTCATACACAAGTATATCAAGTCAATTGTAATCAATGTACAGTAATAAGTCACATTAGGGCAAGTGCGATAAAGTACACCCTTGCCCATCCAAACAAATCAAATATTGTCCAATCACATTGGTAAAACATTTAAAAGCAAGTATCAAGTACAATTATGCACTTGGAAGCACTCACAAAAGATTTAGTGCTTTTCAAGATCACGCTCAGGTGAAACTCCTTGGTTGGAGTCCAAATCTGTGAAAATCAAGGAGGGCTTGAAACATAGGAGTTTCGCTTAAAGAAAATCAAGTAAATGAAACTCATTCAAGTAGCATTCATGTTACTCATCAAACTCTAGAAAATTCATGCTCGCTCTTTTTGTTTTGATAAAGAAGCGATTACAACTTTTGAATTCACACTTGGTATGAAAGATTGAGAAAATCGTAGTTATATACCTTTTAAAGGGTACGAGATTTGGCAAAATTTCAGCTTATATACCTTTACTAACGGAAACTTGAATACCATAGACAATCCAAGTTCACTTTGACCTCAAATCGTCGCTCAAGTTTCAAGTTCACTCGCTTATCCTTCGAGTGAAAATTTGGGCGGCATGCCCTTTGTATTTATCCATTTTTCAGCCATTTATGGCTTTATTTTTTTCCTCAAATCAGCCCAATTCAAATACACAAGCAAGTATATCAAGATAGCCCTTCCATTAGGCTAAATAACATCCAAATATAACTCATTTCTAGCAACTACTCAATCACAACCAATGCTGAAATTTACTTGCCAAAGCTGGAAATTCAACTTTCAACTCTAAAAAGTAACAATCATGCCACTAATCACTTCACAAATTCCATTTCCAAGCTCAATAACAACATTTGCTAGTTAAACATCAATAATCAAAGCTGAAAAATATAAACCCTAGCTGAAATTTTCACTACACCACCAAAACTAGAAAATCATCCATCATATGCCAAGATTAAAAGCTTCTATAGTATATTTAGCTAGATTAAGAAAGATAAAAGGAAAACACTTGAAGGAAGTGAAGAACAAAAGCTTTTCTCTTCAAACAACTCCACAACAAGCTTCCTTAGCACCAAGGTGAAGGTTTAATCGGTTTAGTTTTTGAGATTTCAACTCAAACAAGGCTAATCAAGGATGAAATTGGAGGTTTCTTCTCTTGTTCTTTCTCTCCCTAAGTCTCGGCCAACAAGAAGAAAAAAATGAAGGAAAAGTAGCCAAAATGGAAGATAAGAAGGAAGGAAATAAGCTTGGTCAACATTCTTTGGATGGCCGCCACTTGTCGCAACAAGATTACCTCTTATTTTTTTCTTTTCTCTCTTTTCTTGGGTCAATAATTTTGGCTGTTTTAAGGGATATTTTAGGGCTGATTTAGCTGAAATAAAAGTAAAGAGATTAAGGTAATAAGGTAGTGTTCAAGTGGTGTACTCAATCGGTAGCAAACGGTGCACGTCAGTTCAAGCCTATTTTCCTTAACTCTCGCGTACTTGTGTATTAACTTGTGATTCACTCACTTATTATTAGCACTTCTAATCATACACTTCCTCCTACCTAATACTCACTCTTATCCACCAAATTTAGTACACACACCTCACCAATTAATCACACTACCAAAATACGCAAAAATCCTAGTTTATCCTAACTATAAAACTAAAGGTAAAACTCTCGATTCTATTATTTATTAAATCTATTGGGGGAGTAATTTAGTAGTAAAGAAATTATAAATTAATTTATTTAAAATAAAAGGGAATTTTAAAGAAAATATGAAGAATTTTGCAAGTCCTCACACTTGAACTTGTGGCTTTTGAGTGTGGGTAGCAAGGGGATATTTTTCTTATTAACCTTGGTCGAGTACCTTGGTAACCGTGATTGTGCATGTCTCAGGTATCACGTGGACGCCAAGGAGCTTGTCTGACCTCTTGCTTTTGCTCTCGTTTTTGCTCTTGACTTTTGGTGAGTGTCAAGTGCATGTTTCATGTGCTATGATCGATTCTAAGTCGATTGGAGCGTTGTCTCATCGACCAATCATGCTTGTGGGGACACCCAACCCATTGGCTAATCTCGTAACTCGAGCCAGCAAGGGCTTAGTCGAGAAGCTTGGTGAACCATGGGAAATTATATAGTTCCTTTTGAGATCTTGCTTGGCATATTCGAGTAGTATTGCCATCTCATGCATGTTTGGTTCCAGATTCGAGAGGGTGTTATGATGGATGGAGGAAGTAAGTGGAGTTCTACGGACATGTTGCTACTTGAGTTGACGGAGGGTCAACCAAAGATGGTTTGAACCGGTCGAGGTGTGGAAATAGCTCTTGAGAGCTCCTGTATCCTTTCTACTTGTGTTTTACTTCCTATTTGTGCACTTAAATGAAATTTCATGTTAAGTCATTTTTAAGTATGATATTTGATTTAATTTGTGCTACTTGCTTACTTGCTTGCTTGATTTTCTTGGCCTTACTGAGCGTTAGCTCACCCCAAATTATTTTCCTTAACAGGTTTTGGAAGTGAAAGTTGGAGACTCTAGACTAGTGGTTTTGGTTGAAGCTAGTGAACGTTTTGTAAGATATTGGATACATTTGAAATTATACTTGGGTTATTGGATTGTAATTGAAAATGGTAGCCTTAGAAAGATTTGGCTTGTATATTTGAAATATTCCTTTAATCCTAAGTCTATGATTAACTTGTGGATCTTTATTAAGTTAGAATGAGTGCGTGAGTACTGATGAAAGTTGGGTAGACGTCCCACTAATACCTTAGGGTTCACCTTAGGGAGAGGTGGGGGTGTCATAGCTCTCATCAATTTGTGGAGCAAAGCACACTATCAACTATTCAACATTCACGTTTAAAGGGATGTTGTCTTTTGATAAAGTTTAATGCTGCATTCACTTTGTTTCCATTAGATTTTGATAAAGCATTATTCAACAGTACATCTTTATTATTTGTCTACAATTTTGGTAGCTTATTGGTTGCTATGCGTTTTGAAGGATTTGGTACTTCTAATTCACATAAGTTGGAGATCTTGGAGAATTTTCATTCTAAGGGTAAGTTACCTAAGATGGAAGATGCAAAAGTTGAAGTTCCAACTCTTGTTCCCTGCTAACTTGAAATTTTGAGCTTTACGAAGTTTCAAAATCCATTTTTGTTCATTGCTAAGAATGTGCATACATCTATTTTTTAGTTGCATCAACACTATGTACTTCCAAGAGAGTTCGTGAGTGACATTGATCACCATTCACCACAACTATTGTGTGTGGGATATAAGCTATGCAATCAAAATACGGGATGTAATATTTTTGTCGTGATATATCCATGCATGCTCTAATCTAAGTGAATCAATGTAGGAGGTTTCAATCTCAGTGCCATTGAATCCATTCATTTGGCTACTATGGTTTTTGATCTAGGTGAAAAATGTGTGATGTTTCTTCTATTAGTAACTACCTTCCATGTAGATTTGAGGACAAATCCTTCTCAAGAGAAGGGGAATGATATAAGTATGAGAGTTGTCAAGTGTTGATCTTGTTACTAGAACTTGAGCATAGTGACATGTCTTCTATTCCTTCAGTTCAGGTGAAACCGAGTCAATCAAGTCTCAGATTCCTAGGGTTTGTTGCTCATGGTCTTGCAAGCCAAGTTCAAATCAAGACATTGAAGAGGTTGATGATGGATCCGTTGCTTCAAACTTTAGTTCAAGAAGTGACTCATGAATTCATTGAAACTGGTCAAGTATTCCTTTTATGTCGTTTGTTTTGAGTCATCTTTCCTTAGTTTGTTAGTCATTTATATTGAGAATAAAATTGGGTCAGCTTACATGTAAGTTGAAACCACATAGTTATTGTTTTAATTGACTTATTTTGGGGCTTTTAGGTTAGGAGGATAAATCGGTTGGCTTGTGTCTGATTTGGGCCTTAATTAGGTCATTAGTTTGGTTAGTTAAATCTAGGCGAATTTGGATTTGTAATAATGGTTATATATAGCCAACTCTTTGCTTTGATTATTAGACAATAGAGAGCAATTAGAGCATTTTTCTAGCAGTAGTTTCTTGAGTGAAACAATTCTTTTGGCTTTTCAAAGCTTTTTTTTGTACATCTTAGAGTGGTTCCTTAGGTGCTCACTGACATATCAATCAAGTAATTACCTTGATTGTGACATTGTCTACCAATCTTAACATTCTTGATCTATACCTAAGCGTTTTGATTTTCGCTACCTAAATCTTGATATCGATTATAGATCCTTGGAATTTCTCGTGTTACAGGTTATGTCTGAAATAGAGTGTAGAACATATTAGTTTATACAAATTTTGGAACCCCGATGGTCCCATAAGTCTAATCCCTTTGTTTCTCCAAGAAAATTAGGATGATGAGTGCATAGGGGTCATTAAAGAGACGTGTTCATTTTGCACTATGGATTTGAACTTTCCAAGTTTCCTTAGTGTTTCAAAGCACTTGTTTGGCTCTATTTGAGTTCACTTTGATGTTGGTACGAACCAAGAATTGTGTGTGTGTGGCACTTGCAAGATGTGCACATGGATCATGGTGGAAGAAATGTAGAGAAAAACTCACTGCTACTAAACCGCGGAAGAAAACTGCCCATGGTTACCCAACGGATTCGTTTCTTCTGCCTGTCCAATTCTCTGCCAACAAATCATGGGATAATCCACAGAGAAACCATTTGCGGTTTCCTGTCGGACCAAACTTTTTAATTTTTGGTGATTTTCATAATTTTTAAGTTATTTTCTATTTCGTTACATCCAATTGGTCCTTGTAAGCCTATTAAAGTATATTTAACGTATCTAGACATAAATATCAATATTATTAAGGTTTAGAAAATTGTATCAGGTTTAGAAGTCAAGTCGAATAAGTAAACTTGCATTGTTTCCAACTTAGATTAGGTTTGTGTCTGTTGTAAGGCTATACATAGCCAAGATTATGATGTTTTCAGGTCAGGCATTGATGATTTCAGAAATTGAGAGAGAGTTTTCTCCAGTTTCTTCGTGGAGCAACCTTGAACATCTTTAGTATATTTAATGTATCAGGTTTAGAAAATTGTATCAGGTTTAGAAGTCAAGTCGAATAAGGAAACTTGCATTGTTTCCAACTTAGATTAGGTTTGTGTCTGTTGTAAGGCTATACATAGCCAAGATTATGATGTTTTCGAGTCAGGCATTGATGATTTCAGAAATTGAGAGAGAGTTTTCTCTAGTTTCTTCGTGGAGCAACCTTGAACATCTTTAGAGGATTTAAAGTGTTAGTTTCGACTTTTATCAATCAAGGAACACGCTTGATTGTGGTGTCTTCTACCGTTCTAAACTATCTCAAGTGATGTGACACGAACTTCGTCGAAGACGAAGCCTGCGAATCAATTTGCCCTAGATCTAGATGACTAACACGAAGGTTTGACAGCAGAAAAACTTGACCCTAATTAATCCTAGAAGTTACGAACAATATTGATACTATCTCAACCCATAACCAATCGAATTAATGAACCAAATTTGTAGGTAGAAGAACGCCACCACAATCAAGTGTGATTCTTGCTTGATAAGTTCAAGCAAATAACTTAAGAAAAACTCTCAAGTATTCAAAGGAAACTCTCTTGGACAAGAGAAAGTGATAAAACTCACAAGTTTATTGTCAAATCTGATTAAGACTACGCTATTTATAGCCTTACACTTAACTAAACCCTAAACTATTGACTAGAGTTTCGGCCAAACTAAGGACAATGTTGGCTGAATT
Organism: Coffea eugenioides; assembly: GCF_003713205.1. Taxonomy (NCBI): domain Eukaryota; kingdom Viridiplantae; phylum Streptophyta; class Magnoliopsida; order Gentianales; family Rubiaceae; genus Coffea; species Coffea eugenioides. The sequence continues at coordinate 27,980,691 of NC_040037.1, forward strand.
ATTAAGCTAAAATAATGACTAGGGTTCGGCCACAATAATGACAATGTCGGCCGGATTTATTAAGCTAAAATTAACAACCAAATCAGCAAGATAAATGACAAATAAATCCTTGCTTAACAAGACTAAATAAACGACACAACTTGAAACTTGAATAACTTGCGCATGTGAAATCTTCATGGACTAGCTTGAGCATGTGAAATATTCATGGACTAGAGTGGCGGATCCGGATCATATCATCAAGCTCCCCTTGATCGTTTAGAACCTGCCATCCAAACTCGATACCTTGTCTTGGGGCTTGTGGTTCGAATTCTTGCATCTTGTGGTATAGGAATCGTATCAATTAATATCAGAGCATAGGTTATAAGGAATTTGTGCCTTTGTGTTTGCATTTTATAGAGTCTGTTTTAAAAAAAACAAAAACAAAAATCGCTACTGTAGCATCATTGTTCATCACGTCATTACTGTTCATTACACTGAAGTGTCACTGTTCATCCGCTATAAAAAAATTCATACCTTGTGTTATTTCTTGTTGTTCTTGAGTCTTGTAGCGGGTTGGTATTTTGTTCAAGTTCTTGGATCGCATAGTTGGGTTCTTGAAGATCTTGATACAAAGGTCTCTAAGTCTTGAAATTTTTGAATTCCTAGTTTCCAATCTTGAACTTGAACATTCGGGCTATATAATTCTGGAATTCTTGATCTGAAAAAAAAAATGAGAATCACAAAATCAGTTATGATCCGTGAAAAAAAATTTTAGGGTCTTAGGATATTTGAAGTTTACCTCAGGCTTTCTTACATCTTCGTGGTTTGTAAACCAAGTCTTAAATATCAAATTGGAAACTACTAAATTTTAGCCTTGGCCCTTGACCCAAGTTGGGTAGAGATCTTTTCTAGGGTTTCCAAATCTAGTTTACTTCGTGAATTCCTAGATTTGTTCTACGTTTTCCAAAAAAAAATTTGTGAAATTTGAGCCCTTGAAACCATTATATACCCATTAGTAAACCTCGCTGCACTTGCGTGGTTCATTGGTGAGTTGATTGCGCACTTGAGATAGCTCTAACTTTCTCAAGGTCAGTGATCGAGAGCTTTGAGAAACTTGGTGAAGTTATTGTGGAGTGTTCTAATTTTGAGTGATATATGAGGGTCAAGCATATATACACGTGAGCTTGGGTGTTGTGAGCAAATTACCTTGTTATTTCACCATGTCCAATGGAGGAGACACTCCACCAGTTGACCCTACATTAAGATTTGAAGCTTTGTTTGGAGATTTTCAAAGGAAGTTAAATATCCAGTTTGAAGCTTTGCATGAAACAATGGATCAAACTTAAAATTCCACCCTATTAAAGGGATCAAACTTAAAATTCCACCTTTTCAAGGAAGGTGCGACCCTGAGGCATATTTAGAACGGGGAGGAAAGATTGAGAAGATTTTTGACTCCCATACGTACACTGAGGAACAGAAGGTGAAGCTTGCCATTGTTGAGTTCACAGACTATGCTATGGTGTGGTGGGATCAGCTTTGGTCTAGTCGGAGGAGGAATGGTGAACGTGTAGTTAAGACTTGGGGTGAGCTTAAAGGAATCATGAGAAGAAGATTTGTCCTAAGCTACTACCATAGGGAGCTACACCAACGGCTACAAACTCTCACTCAAGACAACAAGAGTGTAGAGGATTATTTCAAAGACATGGAGATGCTCATGATGAAGGCCGATGTACATGAGGATGCTGAGGCTACTATGGCACGATATGGTCTTACATGGACATGAATGAAATGTTGGATAAGGTAGTGAAAGTGGAAAGGCGGTTCAAAAGAAGAGGTGCCACTCGATCATCATCCAATGTACCTTCCTCAAGTTGGAGAACCAACCAGCACTTCAAGAGGAGAAGCCTGCGAATTCAACTCCTCCACTCAAGCCTAAGATTGATCAGGTTGGATCGGGAGTACGTGTAGATGCAACCAAAGAGGCGTCAAAACCATCCAATTGTGCTTGTAACTCATGTAATCAAGATTGAAAATGCTTCAAATGCTAGGGATGTGATGGCCCCACCTTCCCCTAAGGCGAACCAAAGGGTCGGCGGACCGCCTGCCCAACTCTCGCCAGGACTACGGATCAAATCATTCATAAACCTTACCAAATAGTCCAAAGAACTTTGGGAAAGTGAATCATCAAAAGCGCTAAGGACCGCAGCCACGTCAAAATCCGACCAAATTTTTCTTCCTCGTTCAAGCTTCACACTCACTCGATTTCCCCAATGGTACAAGAAAGTTCACATAACCATAGAAACGTACAATCTCAAACGAATACGCTTGAAACATTTGATTACACACTTATATACATATATATATCAGAGTTTTCAACAAGTTAATTTGAAATACAAGCCATAGTAACCATACGTATACAAAATACAATTAGGGTTTCGGTTACAGAGGAGCATGATCAAAAGAATGTCTACACTATGATGAGCAATCCTAGGGGAAGACCCTCCTAGAACCTCCCAACTTTGTACAATCAAGTCGAACCTTTTTTCCCAATGGAAATTGAATTCGATTGTTCTCATGAACTCAACACCTCTGACACACGAAGGTAATCAGCAACCTTAAGCAAATAAAGATGGATGAAGAGACACCACGATTAGGGAACAAACTAATCGATAAAGTCTGATTTGAATCCTAAGCTATGAACTCAAGAATTCAAGAGTAAGTTCGATTAAGAACTTGAAGGAAAGTTCCTCACGATTTCTGGTTGTAATATTCTGTCCTTTATTATGAAAGACAAGAAGCCTTATATAGGCATGTAAAAGACCTAAACTAAGCTGCCAACAAAACCTAATCCAACTTGGAAATTCCTTTGCTAACTCGGCCCAAGCCCAAGTGTAACTAGGAAAACCCTAATCAACTTAGCACGACACAATAACGTTGGTGCTTGACTAAAGCAAGCTTATGACCAACTAGATAAGCTACTTTAAGGATTAAAACTAGAGGACAACATGTCCTTTGTGCGATTAACAAACTACTAAAACTAGGCAGTTTTAAAACAACTACTAACTAAAGTTAACAAATATTGAAATCATTCTTTATTCAAAGTACAAGTGAAACAAGGTGACTTCATGGTCCACCAAATCTTCAAATTGACTTGCTCCTTGCTTGTAGGTGATGATCAAGGCTCGTAAAGCTTCCTTCACCCTCTTGAATCTTGATCTTGTCATCGGGCACCCAATGTTGATACGTTCCTCGATCAACTTGTTTCGAGACACGTAGCACGTTTGCCCAAGGATCTAGCGAGGTTGTCCAACGCTTGGATTGCGGAACCTAGAATCAAACGGATGACACGATTTGATTAAAGGCAGCAGACGACACTCCGACGAAGGTGAATACTCCAGGGGAATAGGTCGGTAGAACAATCAATGACAAGACGCAAGATTGCTCAACACCCTTGCCAAAGCAAGTGAAAGGCTCGAATTCTCTCTCAAGAAGAAGAATCGAAAATAACAAACTTTATTGATAAAACGTCTACCCTTAATGCAGCCTTTATATAGGCAAGACTAAGGAAACCCTAATATCAAAACCCCTAATATCGACTAGCTAGTTGGTCGGCCACTCTTTGGACAGGGTGGGCCGATCCATGGACTCAATTAAAGGGCCTAAGGGTTCGACCATCCTTCAACAAAAAGGTGGGCCGAATCCATGGCTAACAAGTGGACTAATTTAACTTACGACTCCTAACACTAAGGCCTAATCAGCCATGGGCCGCTTGGGCTCTTCACGGGCTCTTTTCGCGAGCTTGGATCATCGTGCAAACAACTGGGTTATCACCTTCCAAGCCTTCAATGTCTCGATGAACCCCTTGTTGGTCTTGAACAATCCGCACAAGGGCTTGGAGTGATTCCTTAAATTGCTTAGCCTGTGCACGTGTGACTGGGCCCAATGGTACTCGAACTGGGTCATTGCCTGGGCCGAGGTCCGTGCACACATCAGTCCCCTCCTCTTGAGAAGGATTTGCCCTCAAATCTGGATCCTCCTCGTCAAGAAATGGGCTCAAATTTGCGACATTGAAGGTCGCACTAACAGTGTACTCCCCAGGTAGCTCCAATTTGTAAGCATTGTCATTGACTCGTTGGAGCACTCGAAAGGGTCCATCTCCTCTTGGGGATAACTTGTTTTGTCGCTGCTTGGGAAATCTCTCCTTCCTCAAGTGTAGCCAAACCCAGTCTCCTGGCTCAAAAACCATCTTACGACGCTGCTTGTTTGCTTGCTAGATGTATTGCTGAGTACGCCTCTCAATGTTTGCTCTAACGGCTTCATATAACCTGCGCACAAAATCAGCTTTCTTTTCCCCATCTAAGCTTGTGTGCTCAGAGGAAGGTAAGGGTACCAAATCCAGGGGGGTCAGCGGGTTAAAGCCATAAACAATCTTGAAAGGTGAGTAGTGTGTAGCACTATGAACAGTTCGATTGTAGGCAAATTCAACATGAGGCAAACACTCTTCCCAAGTTTTAAGATTCTTTTTAATCAAAGCTTGAAGTAGAGTACCAAGTGTGCGATTGACAACTTCAGTTTGTCCATCGCTTTGTGGATGACTGGTGGTGGAGAATAACAACCTAGTGCCAAGCTTAGACCACAATGTCTTCCAGAAATAACTCAAGAACTTTACATCTCTATCACTAACAATGGTCTCAGGCATGCCATGCAGACGGACAATTTCTTTCAAAAACAAAGTAGCAATATGAGATGCATCGTCAGTTTTGTGACAGGGGATAAAATGTGCCATCTTAGAGAATCTATCAACCACGACAAAGATGGAATCATTACCCCTTGGCGACCTAGGTAGGCCTAACACAAAGTCCATAGACAAGTCTACCCAAGGATAGTGAGGAATAGGCAATGGGGTATACAGGCCGTATGGATTTGGATTTGTTTTAGACTTTGCCTTATGACAAGTGACACATCTACCAACCATGCGTTCAACATCCCTACGCATGTGCGGCCAGTAAAAGTGCTATTGTAACATGGCGAGAGTCTTAACAATGCCAAAGTGTCCCATGAGACCACCACTGTGTGCCTCTCTAACCAAAAGATCACGAATGGAAGAATACAAGATGCATAGATTTCCCCAAAGTCATGGTCATGGGTATATATCTCCTTGAGCATCTCAAACCCTAGCAACTTGGCATCAAGAACAGCAATCAAAGAATGTCTACGAGATAAAGCATCAGCTACCACATTCGTTTTGCCAGTTTTGTACTTAATGACATAGGAGAAAGTGTCAATGAAACTTACCCATTTGGTATGTCTCTTACTTAACTTAGGTTGCCCTTTGAGATACTTCAATGGCTCATGATCGATGTGTATCACGAACTCCCGAGGGCGAAGATAGTGTTGCCAGGTCTCCAAGGCCCTCACCAGTGCATACAACTCCTTGTCGTACGTAGGATAGTTTAAGGCAGCTCCTCCCAGTTTCTCGCTAAAGAAGGCACAAGGCCTTTTGTCTTGCATCAGGACGGCGCCAATACCTACACCAGAAGCATCACATTCGATTTCAAAAGTTTTGTTGAAGTTGGGTAATGCTAAAACAGGTGCGTGTGTGAGTTTGCTTTTGAGGGAAAGAAATGCTTGTTCTTAGGCTTCCCCCCAATGGAATTTGTCATTCTTCTTGGTCACGGCGGTCAATGGGGTGGCAACGATGCTAAAGTCTTTGACAAAACGCCGATAGAAGCCTGCCAACCCAAGAAAGCTACGCACCTCAGGGATGGATGTAGGAGTTGCCCATTGCTTGATGGCCTCAATCTTGGACTCGTCCACTTTGATGCCCTGCGAACTTACTACATAGCCCAAAAACACAAGCTCATTAGTACAAAAGGTGCACTTCTTAAGATTAGCGTATAGACACGCCTGTCGAAGTGTCTCAAGAACTAGTCTCACATGCTCCAAATGCTCATGTTCACTTCAGAATGTCATCAAAGTAAACAATGACAAATTTGCCAATAAAATTTCTCAAAACATGGTTCATTAGTCGCATGAAGGTGCTAGGGGCATTAGTCAATTCAAAAGGCATGACTAGCCACTCATAGAGACCATGTTTGGTTTTGAAGGCCGTTTTCCACTCATCGCCTTCTTTCATCCTTATTTGATGATAGCCACTCCTTAAATTAATTTTGATGAAAATGATAGCACCATCGAGTAGGGGCGCTCCAGGAATCAGGTCTATTTGATGCTCAATTCCTCGAATGGGTGGTAAACCGTCAGGGACATCATCAGGGAATACATCCTCGAATTCCTGCAAAAGAGCAACCATACTCGAAGGCAATGCCTTATCGAGCTCAGCAACATCTAAGAGCACATGTTTGCAAATCATGAGAAGCACAGGCTGGTCAGAATTCACAACTTTTCTAACGTCCTTAGCCTTAATGATCATGTTTTGCTTCCTAGTGGAAGGTGTAGTAGGGGATTTGGTATGCATAACACTAGGTGTGCTCACTTGACCCTTGGTCGATGGCTCACTTGTAGAAGTGGAGCTCTTGCCAGGGTCGGCCGTCTTTTGCTTTCGCTTTTGACGGTCTATGTCACACTCCCTTTGTAATTTTAGTTGGTCCTCATAAACTTGTGCAGGTGTGAGTGGTGTGAGGACCTTACGCTTGCCTTCGTGCAAAAGTGTGTACGTATTTGCCCTTCCATCGAATGTGACGTGTTTGTCAAATTGCCATGGTCTTCCCAAGATGACATGTGTAGCATGCATAGGCACGATGTCACATACAACTTCATCAATGTAACTACCAATTGAGAAGGGAACGCGTACCTGTTTGAAGACAAGTACCTCGCCATCCTCACTCAGCCATTGGAGGGGGTAAGGATGTGGATGTCGGGTAGTTGGGAGCCCTAAACTCTCAACCATGAGCAAGCTCGCCACATTCATGCAACTCCCACCATCGATGATGAGGCTACACACTTTGTCATCGATCTTACAACGAGTGTAAAATAGGTTCTCTTTGTAGTTGCTCGTCCTCCTTAACTCGGGCGGTTAGCACTCGTCGTGCCACCAAGCAACCTACTTCTCCTTGCGTAGGCGAGCAAGCATCCGCAGCTGAATCATCTTCCAGGCAGTCGTTGTTGACCAATTCGGGCACCTCCTCACAATTGTCATCATCGGACACGATCTCGCCATTGTGTGACTCGTTGGTTTGGACATTGAGATTGAATATGTCCAAACCCTTGGCATTTAAAGCACTTGATGTCCCTACTCCTAGTCTTAGGCGTCTCAAGAGGTGTCTTCGAAGCGGATCTGGATGCATCAACAGCTTTGTTAGGGGTAAAATGGGTATTACGGGCGGAGGCATTACCTTGAATTCGGCTAGAAGAAGTTGGGGTAGCCGAATGTCCAGCTTCGTAGGTCGCTCTCCGTGGTTGGTTGCCCCTCCATGTGGTCGAGTTAGAAGATTGGAAGGTACGGGCCCCACGCCTCAATTTCTTTCCCCTCTCAGCCTTGATGGCTAACTCAAGAAGGTCATGAATGTCCACATAATATTGGAGCTCCAAGGCTTCCTGAAGGTTAGGATTGAGACCTCTAAGAAACCTAGCCATGGTCGCTTCGCCATCCTCTTGCATGTTTGCCCTCATCATGGCCATTTCGATCTCCTTGTAATAATCCTCTACACTCATGTTGCCTTGAGTGAGGGTTTGCAGTTTGGAGTGGAGATCTCGATTGTAGTAGCTTGGAACGAATCTCTTACACATCAATGTCTTGAGTTCTCGCCAAGTTCGGACGCGTGGTTCTCCCATTCTCCTTCCATGGGTCCTTACTTGGTCCCACCAAACTAGTGCTTAGTCGGTGAACTCAACGGTGGCAACTTTAATCTTTTGTTCCTCACTATAGTCGTAGCAGTCGAAGACCATCTCAATGCGGCCTTCCCATTCCAAGTAAGCTTCGGGATCACTCTTGCCTTTGAACGCGGGAACTTGAATTTTGAGTCCCTTAAGTTCATTTTTAGACGTGTCCCTCGTAGGCCTCTCAGCACGTTCATCATCCTCACTACCCGAGTAGGCTTCACTATTTGCTCCCCTGGTGTCACGGTTACTCCGGTTGTGAGATCTAGATCGAGAGCCTCATGTGAGACTCTTGGAGAGTTCGTTCATCAAAGCGAGTGTGCAATTCCTCCATTTGTTGCTCACTAACTCGCCTAAGCTCGTTCTTCATGGCGGTGAACATCAAGGAGTAGTCAGTGGGTGGTTGTTGTTGCTCCATGTCTCTCTTGATGCCCTGCAAAAGGTTAATAACAAGAAGAAATAGTGCAAATATATCCTCACTTTACTCCCTTAGTGTATCACTCTCGCTCTGTTTATCACTCAAGACACTCTCTAAGTAATCTTACCCAATGCCTTTACCTGTCGGTTGAGGTGGATGAGAAATGCTGCTCGAGTCCAATAATCGTCACCAACTTTTCCCACAAGAGTAAGCAAGAGTGCAGGACACAATTGGGCGAGATTTTGAGATGGAATGGACGAAATTTGAAAGGTTTTGGGTGGCGGGCAGACTTGGGAATAACGCTAAGAAAGGAAGCCCTAGGTTTCCTAAGATGTAGGAGTGGTTCCTAAAACGTAGGAGTGAAAGTAGGAGTGGTTCCCTAAAGCAAGGAGAGGAAATAGGAAAGTGTCCAAGTGAAACAAAGAGTTATCCAAGTATTTTTCTTAGTTTCCTAAATTAATTGGGAAAACAAGTTGGTTTTGGAAACTCCTTAGGAAACCTCTCTTGAACAACCTTTAGAAACTTCCAAATTCCTCTCCAAAACAGATTTGGATTCTTTCCTTCCTTTAACCGAAATTTCAAGAATTTTTCTCCTTCTTGAACCCTTTCCCAAGGTCGGCTAATTCCCTATAAAAACCCCTCTCTTCACAGCCGCACCTTTCTCCAAGAAATTCGGCCCCCTTCACGCTTCAAGGAACAAACAATTCGGCTCTCCCAACTTCTCTTTGTAAGGCAAGGTAGCTTTGGTTCTTGTTTCAAGACAATGGCCTCCTAAGATAATGTGAGCAATGTCACTCAAGGATCCCCCCAACGCTCAAGAAGTCCCCAAGAATTTTGTTCCTAAGCCAAGAAAGCCCTGTATGGATGCAAGAACGTACAAGAAACTTTTTATTCGAAGGGAAGTTCAAGTTTTCAAGACACAAGATGGCCAAGAAATTCAAGAACCTCGAAGGGTGGTTCAAGTTATCAAGGCACAAGGTGATCAAGAATTGCAAGAAGAGGTAGGACAACTTTTGAACGCTTTCTTTGTGTAATTTTCTGGTTTGGTTGGAACAAAAAGGTACAAACAGATTTGGCAATACAAGTTTACTTCCTTGCTTGTCTTCTTTGCTTCTTGCCAACCGCGTGCTTCCTCTTTTTTTTCTTTTTCCGTTTCTTTTTTTTTTTTTAACTTAACAACGAAAAGCAAAGGCCACTTGGCCGCAAGAAATAATTTCCAGATTCGGTCAGCCCCCTATTTTTTTCCACAAGCAACGCTCAAACATCAAGTTCTCGCAAGAATTCTCCAAGAAGCTTTCAAGAGCTTCAAGGGTTTCAAGATTGATTTCAAGAAACTCAAGAAACCCTAGATCCTTGTAGGTTTCCTTCAAGATTCGTAAGACCCAACAAGTTAACCCAAAATTAGTCTGGAAAATTAAGAAAGCAACTTGGATAGTTCATGAACTGATTTGGACAGATTTGAAAAGATGAAGCCCTAGCCGCCAAAAACAAACCCTAACCGCCAAGGAAAACCCTAGCCGTCGCCTACTTGTGTGCTTGTTGCTTCGGCTTGGATGGTTTTGGACAGATTCTTGGTGCAACAATTGACACAAGATATGGTCAGATTTGTCAAGGCAACAACTACGTATGCATGGACAGATTTGACACAAACAAGAAGCAACACTTACGGGCAGAATGTTATGCAACAACGACTCAAATGCAAGCGACAAGTTGTGGACAGATTTGTCTACAACACGTCGCAAGAACACTTGAACAGATTCCTTTTTTTTTTGTTGCTTGGCCGAAAGCTAAAGACCGAGACAGATTGACACAACACAATGGATCAGCAATTGGCGCGGGAGGGACACAAAACTTCACGACCAGAATTGCTTGATACGAAGCGACACAATCCAAAAAGAAATTGAGCGACACAAGAACAAAGATGCTATCGGTTATTTTTATTTTTTTTTTACACAAGGCAGCAGAAAAAAAATAACACAAAATCTTAGACACAAATACGAAAAACGAGGATATAACGAAAGATACCTCCACCAAAGCTCTGAAGCCAACTGATACGTTCCTCGATCAACACGTTTCGAGACACGTAGCACGTTTGCCCAAGGATCTAGCGAGGTTGTCCAACGCTTGGATTGCGGAACCTAGAATCAAACGGACGACACGATTTGATTAAAGGCAGTAGACGACACTCCGATGAAGGTGAATACTCTAGGGGAATAGGTCGGTAGAACAATAAAGGACAAGATGCAAGATTGCTCAACACCCTTGCCAAAGCAAGTGAAAGGATCGAATTCTCTCTCAAGAAGAAGAATCGAAAATAACAAACTTTATTGATAAAATGTCCACCCTTAATGCTTACAAAGCAAGCCTTTATATAGGCAAGACTAAGGAAACCCTAATATCAAAACCCTACTATCGACTAGCTAGTTGGGCGGCCACTCCTTGGACAGGGTGGGCCGATCCATGGACTCAATTAAAGGGCCTAAGGGTTCGGCCATCCTTCAACAAAAAGGTGGGCCGAATCCATGGCTAACAAAAGGACTAATTTAACTTACGACTCCTAACACTAAGGCCTAATCGGCCATGGGCCGCTTGGGCTCTTCACGGGCTCTCTTCGCGGGTTTGGATCATCGTGTAGACAACTGGGTTATCACCTTCCAAGTCTTCAATGTCTCGATGAACCCCTTGTTGGTCTTGAACATTCCGCACAAGGGCTTGGAGTGATTCCTTAAATTGCTTAGCCCGTGCACATGTGACTGGGCCCAATGGTACTCGAACTGGGTCATTGCCTGGGCTGATGTTCGTGCACACATCAAATGTTGACTAAAGGATCCTTGACCCAAGGTTGAAGTGGTTGTGCACTGTATCTGCATCATTCCCTCTCCTCGAAAGGATTCGTCCTTGAATCCTCAAAATCTCCTCTTGAAAGCGATGTGTCCACAAATCGATGGTGCGCTTAAAGGACAGCAATGTTGGAAATAGATGAGTGACTACGAGCCATGTTGCATGTCGTTTGGTCAACTTCGGGAAGCTCTCAAACAAGGTGATACGAACAAGAGGAGCCACTGGAGTAAAGCCATGAGTTTTTCTTGGCTGGTTGTGAGCATTTTTCAAACTAACCAAGAAACTTGTAAGTCAATGTGTGGTAGCGTTCGATTTGAGGATTCATACTACCAACCCTTGTTTGTGTCATTCATTTCCATCCAGATTGGAGGACAAATCCTTCTCAAGTGGAGGGGACTGATGTGTGCACGGACCTTAGCCCAAGTAATGACCCAGTCCGAGTTCCATTAGGCCCAGTCACACGTGCACGAGCCAAGCTCTTCAAAGAATCCCTCCAAGCCCTTGTTCGAATTGTCCAAGACCAACATGGAGTCCATAGAGATATTGAAGGCTTGGAAGGAGACAATCAAGTTATCTACACCATGATCCAAGCCCATGAAGAGTTAAGTGGGCCTCCAAGTGAGTTGGCCGAATAGGGCCTTAGGCCTTAGTGTTAGAGTGCAGTTATTTAGAGTTGGATTAGTTATTTAGTAGAGCATGGGCCGGCCCATCTTGACCCCAAGATGGCCGAATTTCCCTTCCTTGTTTTCCTTAGGGTTTTAGTAACCCTTAGCCTATAAATAGGCTTGCTTTGTAAGGTTTTAGGTAGACGTTTTATCAATAAAGTTTGTATATTTTGCGATTCTTCTTGAGAGAGAGATTCGACCCTTTACTTGCTTTGGCAAGGGTTTTGAGCAATCTTACGTCTCGTCCTAAATTGTTCTACCGACCTATCCCGTGGAGTATCCACCTTCATTGGAGTCGTCGTCCTACCGTCTGGAATCAAATCGTGTCGTCTGTTTGGTTCTAGATCCCGCAATTCCAAGCGTTGGACATCCTTGCTAGATCCTTGGGCAAACGTGCTACGTGTCTCGAAACGAGTAGATCGAGGAACGTATCAGTTGGCTTCAGAGCTTTGGTAGAGGTATCTTTCGTTATATCCTTATTTTTCGTAGTTGTGTCGTAGGATTCTTGTGTTTTGTCCGCTGCCTTTTTTTTTAAAAAAAAAAATGTCACTGTTCATCATACTGTTCATCATACTGTTCATCGTTACTGTTCACCGGCACTGTTCACCGTTACTGTTCAGGTTATTGTTCATCCGAATCCAATTTCTGTCCATTCGTCCGTAGTTGTTGTGACCAATTTGTCCGCAAGTTGTTTCGTGGTATTAAGTCGTTTGTTGCATCGAAATTTCTGGTCATTGGTGTTCCAACATTGCTATCAAATTCTGTCCAAGTCGTTAGTCATAGCCGAAGCAACAAGAAAACAAGAGGGCGACGGCTAGGGTTTCCTTGTGGCGGCTAGGGTCCCCTTTGTGTGGCTAGGGTTTCATTTGTGCGGCTAGGGTTTTGTTTGCGCTAGGGTTTATACTTGCGGCTAGGGTTTCATTTGCGCTAGGGTTTCTTTGTTTCAAATCTGTCCAAGTATTGCTTGCTTCATCCAAGTTGTTTACTAAATTTTCCAAAACTAACTTGCTTTCCAAAGTCAATTAGGAAACTAAGTAAAACACTGGGATAACTCTTGTCACACTTGGATACTCTCCTACATCCTCTCCTACATTTTAGGAACACTCTCCTACATCCTCTCCTACATTTTAGGAATACTCTCCTACATTCTCTCCTACATTTTAGGCATTCTCTCCTACATTTTAGGAACACTCTCCTACATTCTCTCCTATATTTTAGGAACATCTCCTTATATTTTAGGAGTACTCCCCTACATTCTAGGAACCCACTCCTACATTTTAGGAAGCTAGGGTTTCTTTCTTTTGTGTTCCTATTGGCGCACTTCCATTTCTATCCGCCACTATTGGCCTTCCAAATTCGTCCATTCCCACTTCATTTTGCACCCACATTTGTGTCTTACCTTCTTGGTTACTCTTGTGGAAAAAGTTGGTGACAATTATTGGACTTGAGCGGCCTTTCTCAACTATCTAACCCAACAGGTAAAGGTACTTAGTAAGTTCATTAGAGTGTTTTTTAGTGACATCCATATACACGAGTGTGAGTGGATACATGTAAGGGAGCGTGAAAGGCAATATCTTCGATTTCGTTGCTAACTTTTTGCAGGTTCCCTCATACGTCATGGCGAATACAAGATGCATAAAAGCTAGCCCACAACATTGTCTTCCTGATCCTAAGGGAGTCAAAGAAGTGGCATTACGTGGTGTAGATGAGCAATTGGACCTCGTCAAATCTCAGTTGCTTGGTTGGTTTTATACCCGTTGCGGTGTCAAAGATAAAATTTGTAGCTTGGCCATTGATGGGAGTTGTGAAGTCAACCTTGCAAGTGCTATCATGGTTGAGAAATTAAATCTTCCAACCATTGATCATCTTCAACCGTACAAATTGACGAGCACTCATGGTGATGTTTGGGTTACTAAGCACACACTTGTACCTATTCAAATCGGCAAATATGTGGATGAGGTGTTGTGTGATGTAGTCCCAATTCAAGTGACACATGTGTTGTTGGACAAAGCATGGATGTTGAGGCAAGAAGTTAGATATGACGGACATACTAATAAGTATTCCTTCTTTTTTAATAGTCGTCGTTTGGCACTTGTAACACTTACTTATGACCAGCTTTGTATTGATCTAGCATGCATGAAAAGTGAGCTTGAGTATTATAGAATGGAGAAAAAGCTAGATGAGGGAATTGTGCCTGCAGAGGTAAAACCCGAGGGAGTTGAAAGTAATGAGATGAAAGGGTCAGCTATTGAACTAGAAAAAGAGATGGAAAAATCTAATGAGATGGGTGGTAAAAAGGAAGAAAGAAGAGAAAGTGAGCTGATCTTGAGCAACCCGGTGAAGGCCTATTATTTTCTTAACAAACTTACCTTTGCTTTGTTTAGTGTTTCTTCTTTTATACAGATCAAGCAAAGGCAAGTTGAGCTGATCTTGGTGTGTTCCATTCCAAAATCAATTGTAGACGTTGCAAGCCTCCATGGAGTTGGTACTCCAAGAGTTAAACCCCGTTGGTATCCATTCATGGAACAATGTCAACTCAAATCAGTCCACACCAAAGGGGAGTTGATTTGAGCTCGTCTTGAAGGGAACACTCCACATTTTGGGGATGGTTGTGTACCAAGGGTTCGTTTAAAGAACAGGTACCTCAATGACCATTATGATTTTTGTCTTGCTCTTAGTCCACATGAAGCTCCAACATCACCAAATCCGCCTTGGTGCCTTGCAAGTATGTTCGAGCCGGAGTTCGATTTCATGGGATACACTTCATACCACTTTGAGGACCCTTACCTCATGACCACAAACGATCAAGTTGAGCATACATTGAAGATGGTTTGTGAGATTCAAGGTTCGACAAGGGTTATTTTCCAACTTAGCACATGGGCTTTGCATTGGATGCCATCTGTAGCCATCATAACAAGATTGAGTCGAAGGCATGTAACTCGTCTTGTCACCATTCGTGCTTCAATTTGTGGGCAAATTGCTTTCAAGAGGAGGGGAATGATACGAACAAGAGGAGCCACTGGAGTAAAGCCATGAGTTTTTCTTGGCTGGTTGTGAGCATTTTTCAAACTAACCAAGAAACATGTAAGTCAATGTGTGGTGGCGTTCGATTTGAGGATTCATACTACCAACCCTTGTTCGTGTCATTCATTTCCATCCAGATTGGAGGACAAATCCTTCTCAAGTGGAGGGGACTGATGTATGCACGGACCTTAGCCCAAGTAATGACCCAGTCCGAGTTCCATTGGGCCCAGTCACACGTGCACGAGCCAAGCTCTTCAAAGAATCCCTCCAAGCCCTTGTTCGAATTGTCCAAGACAAACATGGAGTGCATAGAGATATTGGAGGCTTGGAAGGAGACAATCAAGTTATCTACACTATGATCCAAGCCCATGAAGAGTCAAGTGGGCCTCCAAGTGAGTTGGCCGAATAGGGCCTTAGGCCTTAGTGTTAGAGTGCAGTTATTTAGAGTTGGATTAGTTATTTAGTAGAGCATGGGCCGGCCCATCTTGACCCCAAGATGGCCGAATTTCCCTTCCTTGTTTTCCTTAGGGTTTTAGTAACCCTTAGCCTATAAATAGGCTTGCTTTGTAAGGTTTTAGGTGGACGTTTTATCAATAAAGTTTGCATATTTTTCGATTCTTCTTGAGAGAGAGATTCAACCCTTTACTTGCTTTGGCAAGGGTTTTGAGCAATCTTGCGTCTCGTCCTAGATTGTTCTACCGACCTATCCCGTGGAGTATCCACCTTCATTGGAGTCGTCGTCCTACCGTTTGGAATCAAATCGTGTCGTCCGTTTGGTTCTAGATCCCGTAATTCCAAGCGTTGGACATCCTCGCTAGATCCTTGGGCAAATGTGCTACGTGTCTCGAAACGAGTTGATCGAGGAACGTATCACAAGGACATGCGCCAAGGTAGGAAAGAGCTTGTGTAAGGCGTGTGAAAATCCCAAGTGGCAATCCAAAACTCTCTAATTAGCCTTTGGTCATGGATCTTCACATTGACACCTTGATTGTGCAAAGGTGTAAAATCCAACACTAGTTGACATTGAATCATCTTGCATGGATAAAATGGGAGCAACTTGTTGCATGGATGAGGCACTAAACAACTCGTGGAGGATAGCTTTGGGATCTTGCGTGACACACAATTTCTCATCTTCCAACATATAAGGTAGCAAACAATTGAATTCCACTTCATGAGGGTTACTCGAACTAGCACAAGTTGAAGTTGACAAATTGAGCACTTGACCACCAGCTTTTGGCTGTGTGAATAAGCTGAAAGATCACCACCTTTAGTTGGAATAAGCACAAAATTAGGTTGTAAGTCTTTAATCAAAACTGGAAAATTTTGGACAGCTTTACAACCTACAAAAACAAAATAACCTTCAACTTGAAACAAATTTGAAATTGGGTAAAGAAGTAATGGTACATCATCAACTAAATGGTAAGAAGAAATAGAACAAGTTTTATCTGTGAAAACTCCCTTTGCCACTTCATTATTCCTTCCACCAATTGATTCAACTTGAGAAGGCATTGCTAGCCTTTTACACTTTCCTTCAAAATCTGCATAAGAAATACAAGTGTTAGGATGGAAATTATATTCAAAAGAAGGTAAAGATGATGAATGAACCATAGGTAGTAAATGAGAGTCAAAATTTGGAATTCTCCCTTCATGGTGGGTTTGACTTGATTCCTCTTTGGTATGGACAGATTTGAATTGAAATTGTTCCATGAGATGATTCCAAATAGATTCAATTCCTAAAAGACAAACTCCATGGAAACTAGTGAATTGTACAAGTGAATTTGGAATGGAGCATGGCATGACTAACTTCACTTGACTTTGCTTAATCTGCACAAATGAAGAAACACTAAATAAAGCAAAGGTAAGTTCGTTAGAAAAACAATAAGCCCGCACATTTTTTGCTCAAAATCGGCTCACTTTCTCTTTTTTCTTCCTTTTTACCACTCATCTCATCAGATTTTCCATCTCTTTATCTAGCTTAATGCCCTCGATTGTTTTCTCATTATCAACCTCCTCAACAAATGGTTCAATAGGATGAGATACTCCTTTGTTGGAAATAGGGTCAGCTACCTCCTTCTTAGAAAACTCACTTTGATAGCATCCATTTGACTCTATTTGTTTTCGGTGTAGAAGATGTTGATATGTCTCCCAAAATGACTCCTCATGAGGTGGTTCAACTATTGGTTTAGGCCTAGAAAATATTGAATGAACCTTCTTATCACCTCTTATATAAACCGGCTTTAAAGAGGGAGATTGCATGGAACCCCTCCTCTTGAGAGATTCGTTCTCTCGCTTGGGTTTATGTTTGTGTTCCCTAGCTCCCCTTTGGATTTCCCATGATCGAAATGAGGTGTTAGAATGATATCCCTCATCATCCGCATCATGATCAGCACTCTGAACACTCGAAACCCTATTGTGTGTATCTCTGATACCTCGCATCTCAATGGCAGCCAACCTGTCATCACAAATTCATGTCTCACCGCTTGTTTTCGAAGAGCTTGGAGCACCAGTTTGAGTGACACGTCGGTCTCAGACTGCTCGAGTATGTTCCCCTCTTGAGACATATTGTCAAACCTGCAAAACAAATGTGTCCTAGTCTACCTTGCAAAGCACTCGTGTATCACTCAAGGAAAAACACACTCACTCTCAACTTCCCTTCTTGAAGTTCTTAAAACAACTCAAACTCTCAAAAATTCTAGAATTAATTACCCTATAAGCAAGTAACAAGACACAAAGCAGAATTTTTGCAAATCTTAGAAAACTCTACCCGAAGCTAGAACTTTTTTTGAGCTGCTATTTTTGCTGAGTTTCTGGTTAGTATTTTGGAGGGTAAGTGGTGCTTTTGGGGTGCTCAAATAATGCAAGAACCAGTCCTCAAATTTCAATCAAATCGATTCACAAAAACTAGCTCAACCGATTTTAGAAACTCAAGAATTCAAAGGCAGTTTGGCTAAGGTGTTTGTGGTAGTTTAGGTTTGGTTTTGGAAACTGATTTGGGTGTGTTTTGGGGCTGGTTAGGTCGTTTGGGGTTTTGGGAAATCAATCAAGATTTGGAAACCAATCAAGATTTGGAAACTCAAGATTTTGGGAAACCAATCAAGATTTGGAAACAAAGCAAGATTTGGAAACTCAAGGTTTTGGGAAACCAATCAAGAATGGGAAACTCAAGATTTGGAAACCTGATTTCCTTTGTGTGAGAGCCGATTCCTTCTCTTCTTCTTTTTTTTTCATTTTTTTTCTTTTGTTTTTCTTTTTTGTTTTTCTGCTTTGGCTCTTCAAGGAACACAAATTCAAGTCACACCAACAATTTCAAGAAACAGATGAAAGGTTATGCAAAATTCCAAGAAAACCCTAGTTCTTGATTTATTGTTCAAGAACTTTCAAAATAAGACTTGGTGGTCCAAGAACTTCAAGAATTTTGTTCAAGAAGCTCAAGAACTTCCCCAAGGTTTGCAAGAACAACAACCAATACTTAAGAAATAGGCAAAACAGAATTTCAGCAACCTACTTCAAAAAAAATTCCAGCAACTTGGACACTAAAACAGTATAAGGTACGTGACTTTTTTTTTTTTTTTGTAAATAAACCCTAAGTTTGATAGCAAGAAAACAGAGACAAATCAGATTTTTTTTTTGACTCGGATGAACAGTAAAGTGAACAGTACGCTACAGTATGATGAATAGTGATTCGCTACAGTTTTTTTTTTTTTTTGGACAAAAGACACAAACTAACAAGATATGAGCAACTTCAATTGAAAGAGAATCAATCTGATGCTCCTGATACCAACTGATGAGCAATCCTAGGGGAAGACCCTCCTAGAACCTCCCAACTTTGTAATATCAGAATTGGACCTTTTCTCCCAATGGAAATTGAATTCGATTGTTCTCATGAACTCAACACCTCTGACACACGAAAGTAATTAGCAATCTTAAGCAAATAAAGATGGATGAAGAGACACCATGATTAGGGAACAAACTAATCGATAAAGTCTGATTTGAATCCTAAGCTATGAACTCAAGAATTCAAGAGTAAGTTCGATTAAGAACTTGAAGGAAAATTCCTCACGATTTCTGGTTGTAATATTCCGTCCTTTATTATGAAAGACAAGAAGCCTTATATAGGCATGTAAAAGACCTAAACTAAGCTGCCAACAAAACCTAATCCAACTTGGAAATTCCTTTGCTAACTCGGCCCAATCCCAACTGTAACTAGGAAAAACCCTAATCAACTTAACACGACACAATAATGTTGGTGCTTGACTAAAGCAAGCTTATGACCAACTAGATAAGCTACTTTAAGGATTAAAACTAGAGGACAACATGTCCTTTGTGCGATTAACAAACTACTAAAACTAGGCAGCTTTAAAACAACTACTAACTAAGTTAACAAGTATGAAATCATTCTTTCACTTCAAACGTGCATGTGAACAAGGTGACTTCATGGTCCACCAAATCTTCAAACTTGGCTTGCTCCTTGCTTGTATGGTGAATGATCAAGGCTCGTAAAGCTTCCTTCACCCTCTTGGATCTGGATCTTGTCATCGGGCCACCAATGTTGACTAAAGGATCCTTGACCCAAGGTTGAAGTTGTTGTTCACCGTATCCGCATCACACTAGCTCGACTCTTTCTTCAAAAATCATAGCTCTCAAAATATTGAACCCCGTAAGGAAAACAAAGATAACGGGAACGGGGTGAGCTTACGCTCAATGAGGTACCACAAGTACAAGTAGTCAAGAATCATGGCATTTCACTTTTAAGGCACATATACACATCATATAAGGAAATGAACAAACACCTCTGATAGAAAGGATACAGGTGACTCTCAAGAGCCAAATTCCCGTTGCAGTACTTGATCCCAACTCGTTGACGCTCCGTCAATATTCGAGGCAACAAACATGACCGTAGACCCCACTTGACATCAAATTCGGTCCACCAAACATACCCCTTGCCGGGCCCGAACACCACACACAGAACAGAGGTGGTAATACTCGAGTATACCGGAAATCCAGAGTTTCCAATACCCAAAGATTTCCCAGAAACAGACTACCGTGGCTCGTTATATAATCGACCAGGCCCTTGCCGGCTCGATTCGAATAACTAGCCATAGGATTTGAGTTCAGAGGTCACAGAAGGGTCGTTGGATACAAGCCTCCAAACGACGTTAGAACAGACACAGATAACAGATTCAAATTCACACAGTAAACGATCATACAGGCAAGAGAACGAGTGTGATAAAGAACACCCTCATCTCATTCAGAATAAACAGAGTTCATAGTCATTCAAGTCACAGATTTCAAGTACAAATAAATCAGTTAAACAACAAATCAGAGGAGTGGTACACTCACCAGTTCAAGCAAAGATAACTTCAAAAGTTTTCTCCCAAAGGATGGCTTTGATCACCGTCATGTCCTAACAACAACCAAGGTAAAACAATTATGGTTTCCCCCATCCACAAACCCAAGAAACGGAATGCACAAATGAGGCTCGACTACAAGTCGTGTGGTTAGTCAAGTTAACTACTAGGGCAAAGAGATAACAATGTGGCGTTGGAGTAAAAAGGTAGCGGTTGGTCTTAAAAACATGAACAACCCTAAAACCTTTCGCTCAAGTCGCGAGTACATCCAACTAGCCCTCGAGTGAAAATTTGGGCAGCACGTCCTTTGTATTTACCTATTTTCCAGTCATTTATGGCTTCATTATTTTTCTCAATTCAGCCCCAAAATCACACACAAATAATCTTGCCACAATAGCCATTCACTAGGTTCAATGTCATTCAATTACAAAATAATGCTAGTAATGCGACCGGAACTAATGTTCAAGACAAATAACAAAATAACAGGTTTGACATCTCTTGGCATTTCGATCACAACCGAAGCTATGCTTATCAGATTGGGGCACACTTTATACGATTTCGAAGCTAAGGCAGAGAACTACATTTCCTATGAAGACATCAACACCCAATTCATTCATTTTCAAGGTCAAAATATGAATCTCAGAGAAAATAGAACACTGTCCACAAAACAGTACATTTGGCAGTCAAGGGTATTTTTGTCATTTCACATGTTACCATGCTCTGATTGAGCTGAAATTTTGTATGCAGCTAGTTAACACTATTTCCTACAACTTTCATGTTTTAACCTAAACCTTATTCGGCCTCTAACATGGACGAATTAAACAGGTCAGAACAGGGCAGTTTCAACCTTAAAGCTGGAAATTTTCTTTAGGCAAGTCTATCTAGCACATAATACACTAATTTATCACATAACAAAACTATCAAACCATGGCCAATCATTAATCATCACATGAGAGCAGAAAATTCACCATAAAAACTGAAATTTATCATAACACTACTTCAACCCATGAAATTTCTCACAAAACTACATATTTAACAACCCTAATCCACCAATTTACAATTATTAAAAGCAAAGAGGGATTTCTAGACAAGTTACCTTGGAATCTTAAGAAAGATGGTAGCTTAGGGTTTCTTCTTCCAAAATCACTCCACCAAAAGCTCTAAACCTTCTTAGTGAGTAACTTTTATGGAGTAGTTTGCAATTTTAACGGTTGGAACTCAAGATTTGAGGAAGAAATTGAAGATGCAAGATGAAGTGTTCTCTCTTTTTTTCCTCTCCCTATTTTCGGCCAAGAAGAAAAGAAAGTGAAGGAAATTTTGGTCAAATTTTGAGTTTTAGTAAAGGTAAGAAACTTGGGTCAAAGTTGGGTAGATTTCCGACAAGTGTCGCCATAGGATCAAAGCTCAATTTTTTTTTATTTGGCCAAACATTGTGGCTGGTTTAAGAGATATTTTAGGGTTAATTAGCTGAAATAAAAGCAAGGATATTAAGGTAATAAAGTAGTGTTCAAGTGGTGTACTCACTCGGTAACAAACGGTATACGTCGGTTCATACCGTTTTTTCTTATCTCGCGCGTACTAGGGTTTTCACTTATAATTCACTAACTTATTTTATTACTTCTAATCACATACTTTTTCTTATCTAAAACTCACTCTTAACCATCAAATTTAGTACACACACCTCCACAATTAATCACACTACCAAACTACGCAAAAATCCTAATTTACCCGAACTATAAAATTAAGGGTAAAACTCTTAAATCTCTTATTCATTACAACTATTGAGGGAGTAAATGAGTAGTAAAACTATCATAAGGTAATTGAGTCAAAATAAAAGGGAATTTTAGTCAAATTTTTGTATTTAGTAGAAGTAAGAAAGTCTTGGTCAAAATCCACCATCCATTGGTTTCACGACAAGTGGCGCACTAGGGTTTATTCTCATCCTTTTGGCTACCAATGGTTAATTTACCTAGCTAACCTCTAATTATCCTCGAGCACCTTCTAAACATAATATTCCCTAATACAACGTCACCTAGTCGTCAAAATTTTATCGCACTAGTGGGTCCCACGTCCAATATACACTACTAACGTCACATAGACTAACTTGTACCGGAAAAATGTCTTAACAACTTAATTCCCTTATAAAAATCTCTCAAAAATTAATATAATAAAGAAAGGTATAGAAATTGTATGTAAGAAACTAAAATAATGACTAGAAATAAAGAAATTTTCGGGTTCTCACAAGGGATAGGGGCATATACAATCTCAATGTCCTAACCAACGCATTATGGTTATAAGGGACAACGGTGAGACTGCTATAGATGATGAATCCGACTATGAAGGGTGCCACCTTTAACGGGGGATAGGGACTTGGAGGAAGAATTTGCACTGCCATCTGGAGAAGTAGGTTGTTTGATCGCACGCAAAGCTTTAACTATGCTTGCTAAGGAGAATGAGGGGTCTCAGCGGGAAAACATATTTTACACCCACTGCAATGTTAAAGATAGGGTTTGTAGTTTGATTATTGACGGGGAAGTTGCACCACTATTGTGAGTTTGCTCATGGTGGAAAATTTGGCTCTTTTAATCATTAAACATCCACGACCCTATTGTCTACGATGGTTAACAGTTGATGGTGATGTGTGAGCAAGTGTCGGTGCCTATTTGCATTGGGAAGTATGAGGATGAAGTGCTTTGTGACGTTGTTCTGTGAGGACCCAAAATTCACATATTGTTTTCTTTAGTTTTCCTTTGAATGTCATACTTTTATTTGGTGAATGAGAAAGGATTGTTGTACTTCATTGTTTTTTTTAAAAAATTTATTGCATGTTGTTCTTCATGGGGTGATATACTACTTAGTCCAACTAGTAGGGTGTGCGGCATAAATTGAGTGACAAAGAGGGATTTGTGTGCAAAAGGGATATTTTGTGACAATAAGAGATATTTTGTACTTAAAAATGTGATGTGGCCAAAGATATTTTGGAAAATTAGATATGTATCATATGTGTTTGTGCCATTTGTCACATAGGCAACCAAAGCTTTGACCAAGAGTCCAAATGAATTAGCCTTTCTTCTTCTTGGAAGACCAAGTCAACTCCATTTTCCCTACTCCTTGTTCCAGCCGTGAGTGAGAGGAAAGAGTTGAGGAGCCTTCTTGACCTTTCCTATAGCTCAACCGAGAGAGAGAGAGAGAGAAGAAATGAGCCAAAGCCTTCCCTTGTCTTGCCTCCACTCCAGCCGAGGGAAAATTCAAGAGAAAGCCAAGAAATTTCTCTTGTCTTACCTCCACACCAGCTGAGAGGAACTAGAAAGAGAAAGTTAAAAGACAGCTTGAGTCTTGCTTCCATTTCCAGCTTGCTTGACCTTAAAGGTAACATGACTTGGAAACTTCATTTCTTTTCATATACTTTAGAGGGCTTTTGATGTATGTTTGGTTGAGATTGGATTGAAGTAGAAACTTGTTTTATAGCTGTAAATTTTCCAACTTGGACCAAGTTAGAGATGACCTTTCTTTTCCAGATTTTGGCTCTTGTTTTGCTGCAAGTTTGTAGGGAATGAGTTATTCCTTTGTAGAGCTGTAAACGAGTCAAATCGAACCGCGTATCTCATGTTTGAGCTCTGTTCGTTAAACGATTCGAACAACGTTCGTGTTCATTTGTTAATTTTCGAACTCCAAACCTGTGTTCGTGTTCGGCTCATTAAACAAAGTTCATGTTCGAGTTCGAGTTCGTGTTCGGGCTCGTTTAACATAAACGAGCCGTTCGCGAACATGCTTGAAATACTCGAATCCAAATTATTTTAAGCCTTAAATATGCCATACAAATCATTAATCATTCTCTAAAATAATTAAAGCACTAAGTGACTAAATTCTATTATTCATTAACTATATAACTAATATTAACATAAAATCAACAAATAAAACAAAGCAATTTGCCCTCCAAATATAAAAGTCCAGCCATAAAATTAACGCTAAAATTTGTCAAATGATAATTATGTCCATGTTCGCAAACGTTTGTTAAAACTCGCGAACATGCTCGTGTTCGCTCGATTATTAATCGAACAAAAAAATTCGTTCGAACTCGGTTCGTTTAAGGTTTCGAACGAGCTTTCACAAATACGAACGAGTTGAAATGAACCGAGCTACCGAATAGCTCGGTTCGTTTAACAGCTCTATTCCTTTGATAGATAAAGCTTGGCAAAAATATGGCATGTAGCAAGGTTTTTGGCTGCTTAAATTTTCAGAAGGAAGATGAAAGAGTTGAGCTGTGATTTTTCAGCTCTTATTTGCAGCTTTTGTTGAGTTTTGCTACGAAATACTTGATTAATACCTCACTTTATGTTATAAATATGTTATTGTGTGATTTATGGATGAAAGTAAGTAAGAAAGGTGCTGCATTTGGTGTTTTTAAACAAGTGAAAGGTTGAAATTTCAGATGACAGTCACCCCTGGATAAGTTTAGTAAAATGATCATAACTTAGTGTAGAAAAATCGAAATTGAGTACAATCAATTGCATTTGAAACTAGATTCAGAGATCTTTCTAACGATATAAAATTTGGGCTGTGGTTCATTTTATACACACACCAAAAAATCAGCAAAATTGACTGAAAACTTTGCCCTGCACAAGTAAAAACTGGAATGTTGTAGTAGATTGCGGCTCAATTTGGACCATTTTATGAACTGAATCTCTTTGAGGAGTCTTCTAAGGATTGTTAGTGCTTCGAGTCTAGTTTTGAATAGGCAAGTTTTATGATTTTTTGACAATTGTAACTCAAGTTATGATTTTTCAAACAAGTGATGCTTGCAAAAAATATTTTCGCAGGAGACTCTGAGCAGTCTTGGGAAATCTGTTATATCTTGGTGTAGAAAAATTCAAATTGAGTCTTGTTTGTTGCATTTGAAGCTAGGCTCATAGATCTTTTAACCGTGTAAAATTTATGGTTTGGTTCACTTTCTATAAATACCAGTAAAATTTCAAAGTGGGCTAAAAATTCAAGATTGTCGTATTTTTACACTTAGTTGAGCAGTGAATTGAGGCTGAGATTTGACTAATTTATGGGCTGAATTTTATGAAGGTATCTTCTAGAGAGATGCAGTCTTTTGAATCTATTTTCTAATGGTATAAGATTTATGATTTTTGGACTTACGAAACTCAAGTTATGACTTTTCCAAGAGCATTACAAAAACTGAAATTTTTCTTTTACATTTTTTTGTTTTTAAACCTAACTTTCTCGATTACTTCCACTCCATTTCATACTTGGATCATGGATTTATTATGTATATGAGTTTTCTCTTGACTTGAACAAGAAAACTTGACGTTTTGGATCAAGAACTAGAGGTTTAAATCTTGAAAGTTATTAGCCCTTCTAAATGTGTTTTTAGTGGTGAACTCTCATGGTGTGACAGCCCCACCTCCCACTAGGGCGTACCTAAGAGTTTGGCGGACCGCCTGTCTAACTCTCGCTAGGACTCAGTCACGTACCAAGAAAATTTACAAATAATAATCTCAATAATACAAACGGTATCAATTACAACCTTCAATATAAATACACTCGTGGACCTCCAATGTCCACACAATCTATAATACAGCCAAAGCGCCAAACTTGCAAAAATCAAACCGAAACAAGTCGGCTAGACATCTATAAATTACTCGCTCGAGCAACTAACAAATTTAGAAGAAATCGAGGCCTTTCTCAATTCAACCTCTCATGTTCTCATCCCTGTACGGGTAACAAATTGCATGGAATGACCTAAAAGCCCAATGAGGTTCCAAGTAACCAAGCAGGTAAAACAATAGGCTAGATACTATATACCGGATATCAAAAAAATAAGTCACGCTCAAATAGATCATGATCCAGTACCTAGTTAAGCAAGTAGCCAAATAGATCATACAAAAGTTTACAGTAAAGAACATATTCATGGTAAAGGATATAGGTTGCTCTCAGGAGCAAGTTCCACTGTAACTTGATCAAGATCCGTTGACTCTCTATCAACCACGGAAGTATAATATCCGTAGATCTCCACTTTATACCAATTTCCATCCACCAAACATACTCCTTACCGGGCCCGAACGTCAAAGAAGTACCCAAGGTTCGTCGATCTCCTCAACCAAGTCCTTGCCGGCTTGATTCGACCAACTAACCCTAGGTTGGACTTATAGTCCCAGATATTCAGTAATTCAGGATCTGGCTTATAGCCCCAAGTATTCAATAATCAGGAATGGAGTCATTGACTGTTATCCAACGCTCATGCAGTAATGATTGGAGACGTTAGTTGTCACCTAATGCTCCGTATTCAGTAATATCAGCGTTCAAGTGATGAATTTCAGTCCAGAATAAACAAGTTAGGAACTTGTGCTTTACCCAAGATTGCCTAGCTTACCCGATCGCTTTGAAGCTAGTCTAAAGCAAAAGGTCCAACGAGGGCTCAGTTCAGCTGTTGCCAACCTACAATCACGCATACGCATGAGTAACCCTAGTTTCCACTTACCCAATGTCTCAGATAGGGTCCAAGGCCCAGTTCAACTACTACAAGAGAGATGTAGCTGGTTTACAATTCAACCGCTACAAGAGGGATGTAGCCGGTCTACTATTCAACCACTACAAGAGAAATGCAGTCGGTCTACAGTTCAACCGCCACAAGAGAAATGCAGTCGGTCTATAACCATGCACATCAAAATGCAAGTCCACACGCAGGATCGATTAATTCAAGTTCATGGAGGTCGAGTGCGAATAAGGACATATTCGCCTCGCCATAATCAAGTCACAGTAATGTCCAACAATCCACATTCTCAAGCATTCCAGGTATTTCAAGTCAATATACAAGTCACATGCAAATCAAGTTACTTGTTCATGCATGAAGGAGATATCAAGTGTTTAGTCAAGTCAGGTCAATTGAGTGTATATAGGAGCACACTCGCCTAAATAGGTTCAAGTCACAATTAAGCTCAGCATATCATGTTTTAAGCATTTCAAGTATTTCAAGTCAAAATAGTTGAAAATTGGGGGTTATAAAAACCTGATCAAACAAGAAAATTGGAGGAAAACTACAGAAATCAGAAATTTCCTCATCAAATCCGGCCTAGGGAAGACTTAAAATTTTTTATGCTCACTGCCTCAAATTCGGCCAACAATCCGGTCAAAAATCAGGCCATAAAGTAGCTGGATTCTGGCCACATTTCGGTTATAACAAAACGGTCAGTACATATATTAACAAAATATCAAAAGTTTAGTCAAGTTAGGTCAAGTACAATAAAGTACACACTTGCCTATGCGATGATAAATCAAGTACCTAGCGATTTCTAGCAACAGTGAGCATGTAACACGCGCCCTAAGCACACAAGAAAGTCGGTGAAATAACCACCAGAGTAACCAACAAGTCAAGAGCAAGCAAAGCAATTCATTTCATATCAATATCACAAAGTTAACTACAAAGGATCGAGTATAATAAAGTACATTCTCGTCCCAAAGGTCATCAATTCAAGATCAATTACTTTAACCAAGCAAGCATGTTATTCAAGCAAGGAGACATTCCACGTAAATATTTTCATGTACTTGGAACACTTACCAATCAATTGCAATCCTTCACTTTAACCCTGGTTCGTCCTCTTGAACTTACTCGAGTCCTGTGGTCATATATTATATTAAAATACTAGCAATACAAAATCAAAATACATGAAAAAATTAAGGTTTCCAAAACTTCATTTCCTTTAATTTAAACCTCAATTCCACTCAAAAACCAAACTCAATATAGTTTACCAACTCCAATCCTAAAGTTGGAAATGAAAGTAGGAACAGTTCTAGGAAAACAAAATTTTTCCAGTTTTGCGCGATACTATTTAAAAAATCATATCTCAAGCTTCTTAAGTCCAAAATTTATAAACTTTATACCATCAAAAAATAGACTCAAAGGGCTACAATTTCCCAGAAGAAAAATTTGTAAGATTCCGTCACAATTCAGTCAAATTCCAGCCCAAGTTGTTGCTTCATCCAGTCAAAAGACAAAACAGGTATGAAAATTCAGTCAAATTTGAAAAATTACAGATATTCATAGGAATTGAGAAAAATTATGAAATTTTCACGGTTGAAAGTACTTTGAATCTAGTTTCAAACACAACAAACAAAACTCAATTCTAACTTTTCTACACTAAGATATAACAGATTTTCTAAGACTACTCAAGGTTTCCTGCGGATAAATTTTCAGCAGCACTCCCTTTGTGTTTACCAATTTTTTCAGCCATTTCAAGGCTTCATTCTCACGACAAAACAGCCTCAAATCAAGCATTTATATATCAGGCCAACAACTCATTAAATCAAGCATATATATAGCATATAACCATCACCTACTCAAGTTAGAAAATGAAACCCTAAGCTGAAATTCATAATCACAGGCTGGAATTTTCTTTAGGCAAGTCAAACTAGCATATAAAAACTAGATATTTCACATAGCAAGACTATCAAACCATGGCCAACCTTTAAGCATCATATATGGGTAGAAATTTCACCATAAAAACTGAAAATTTCTACATCACTACTTCAAACTATGAAATTTCTCATAAAGCTACCAAAATTGCAACCCTAAACCACTAGTTTGCAAATTTTTGAAGTAGAGGGAGTTTCTTGACATAAATACCTTAAACCCTATACAAAGAGGCTGCCAAGACCTTTGTCTTCCCCAAATCACTCCACCAAACCTTTAAGCTTCCTTAGTGATCAACTTTTATGGAGTAGTTTGCAAGATTATCAGTTGAAACTCAAGATTCAAGCAAGAAAGTGAGGTTGAAGTTGAGGCTTCTCTCTTTTTTTTTCCCTCTCCAAGGTTTAGGCAAGCAAGGTGAAAAATGAAGGAATTTTGGGTCAAATTTGGTTAAGTAAAGAGGCAAGATAGTCTTAATCAAAGTCCAACTTCCAACGGTTTCACGACACTTGGCATCTCTAAAGTTTATGCTCGTGTCTTTGTCTTCCAAAGCTAATCTATCTAGCTAATCTCTAATTATCCCTTAACACCTTATAAAATAACATCCCTTTATGCAAACTTCACCTAGTCATCAAAATTTTACCGCACTTACCGTATTAGTGGGTCCCACGTCCATAATACATTTCAAACTTAACATGTACTAACTTATACCAAAAAATGATTTAAAAACTTGACTCAATTATAAAAATATCGAGAAAATTAAGGCAATAATTTAAAGTAAAGAAAATACATTCAAAGAAATAAATAAAATATAAATATTTTTCTGGGTCCTCACACTCTCTCCCTATTAACAGAATTTCGTCCTCGAAATTCTCTTCTTTGCTCAAAAAACTCGATTCTACACTGTTTTCTTCTACTTTTCAAGAGTTTCTTCTTACTAATGCCACTACCACAATCTATCTAGAGAGAAAAATCTTAACAATCGCAATGGTTAAATTAACATCCTAAGAAAGATCAATGAAGGTATCAAAAGGTGAAAAGTGACGCAAACTTCAAACTTGATGAAAAGAAGAGTGAAAACTTGGTTACTATTCTTGCTAATTCTTAAACTTATATTCTGTACGTTGACAAATCACCGATAACATAAGGTCCCTTTCATCTTTACAATTGTATTACGAGATCCATATCAACCTCTCAAACCAAAATTTTGTCGTTTCGAACCACAAACGAAGAATTCTCGCTTAACTTCAAGACTAAATTATAGTAAGAGATTCATGGATAAGGATCCAATACTGCCCAACCACCAATATTTAATATCACTCATTAAAGCATCAGGTACCAAGTCCACTGTTTCTAATGGGGATACACTTACTACATAAAGTTTGCATAACACATAGTTCAATAAATACAACTATTTTAGCCAAAACATCACTAATTGTTGACTTTATGATGAGAACATGAAGATTTGGATTCCCTTCAAATTCAAGGAAATTCAATTGATGGTTGATGGTGCAATCGGGTTCAAGATTCATTGAAGATTTGTCATGCTTATTTCTTGTTATTTATTTAAGTAAGTTTCCAGCAATACTTGTTAGTTAGTCTTGAGTTATTAAGGGAAATAAAGGCTAAGGTCATGTTGACCATAGTTAAGCCAATTGAGTCAGTTAGTTTCCTATTTTAATTGAATTAGAGTTTTAGGAAAGTATTTAATTGCTTCCAAATTTATTTAGGAAGTTGTGTCAAGTCAAATAAGGAAGCTTATATTGTTTCCAATTTAGATTAGGGTTTTGAGTCTTGTAAGGCTATAAATAGCCAACTTTATTTAACTATTCAGGACATGATATTGAAGATGAATTAATAAAAAGTGAGTTGTCTCCTTTTATGGAGTTCCTTGATGGAACTTGAGTTTCTCCTTGAACAGTATCAAGTTTTAGCTTGGATACTTGTGGTGTTCAAGGCAAGATGATCACATCATCTTGTTCTTTCAAGCCAATAACCAATCCACTAGGTTTTTAGAGACGGGTTCTCTTTAGGTCTAGCAAGGTAGTTATTGTTCCATAACCAATAACCAATCCACTAGGTTTTGAGAGACGGGTTCTCTTTAGGTCTAGCAAGGTAGTTATTATTCTATAACTTGATCAAGATAGATCCTTCCGCTGCCTGATCGACTTGGTTCTTTAAGACAGGAAACCCTAATATCGACTAGCTAGTTGGTCAGCCACTCCTTGGACAGGGTGGACCGATCCATGGACTCAATTAAAGGGCCTAAGGGTTCGGCCATCCTTCAACAAAAAGGTGGGCCGAATCCATGGCCAACAAAAGGACTAATTTAACTTACGACTCCTAACACTAAGGCCTAATCGGCCATGGGCCGCTTGGGCTCTTCACGGGCTCTCTTCGCGGGCTTGGATCATCGTGTAGACAACTGGGTTATCACCTTCCAAGCCTTCAATGTCTTGATGAACCCTTTGTTGGTCTTGAACATTCCGCACAAGGGCTTGGAGTGATTCCTTAAATTGCTTAGCCCGTGCACGTGTGACTGGGCCCAATGGTACTCGAACTGGGTCATTGCCTGGGCCGAGATCCGTGCACATATCAGTCCCCTCCTCTTGAGAAGAATTTGCCCTCAAATCTGGATCCTCCTCGTCAAGAAATGGGCTCAAATCGGCGACATTGAAGGTCGCGCTAACAGTGTACTCCCCAAGTAGCTCCAATTTGTAAGCATTGTCATTGACTCGTTGGAGCACTCGAAAGGGTCCATCTCCTCTTGGGGATAACTTGTTCTGTCGCTGCTTGGGAAATCTCTCCTTCCTCAAGTGTAGCCAAATCCAGTCTCCAGGCTCAAAAACCATCTTACGACGGTGCTTGTTTGCTTGCTGGATGTATTGCTGAGTACACCTCTCAATGTTTACTCGAACGGATTCATGTAACCTGCGCACAAAATCAGCTTTCTTTTCCCCATCTAAGCTTGTGTGCTCAGAGGAAGGTAAGGGTACCAAATCCAAGGGGGTCAGCGGGTTAAAGCCATAAACAATCTCGAAAGGTGAGTAGTGTGTAGCACTATGAACAGTTCGATTGTAGACAAATTCGACATGAGGCAAACACTCTTCCCAAGTTTTAAGACTCTTTTTAATCAAAGCCCGAAGTAGAGTACCAAGTGTGCGATTGACAACTTCAGTTTGTGCATCGCTTTATGGATGACTGGTGGTGGAGAATGATACGTTCCTCGATCCACGGTCGAGACACGTAGCACGTTTGCCCAAGGATCTAGCGGGGATGTCCTACGCTTGGATTGCGGAACCCTTACTCAAACGGACAACTCGATTTGATTGTAGGTGGTAGACGACACTCCGATGAAGGTGACTACTCCAGGGGAATAGGTCGGATGAACAATCAAGGACAGGACGCGAGATTGCTCAATAACCCTTGCCAAGCAAGTTGAAAGGCACGAATTCTTTACGAAAGAAAACGAATGCACTAAGAATTTAATTCATCAAAAACTAGCTTTTAACCTTACAAGGCTAGCCTATTTATAGGCTTAATGAAACAACTAAAAACCCTAAAGAAACCTAAAGGGGAGGGCGGCTACCTTGTCATCAAGGTGGGCCGGCCTCAAGCCTTCTACGGACAATTAGTTCAACCAAAATGGAAACAACGACTAAGGCCCTACTCGGCCGATTCGTAAGGAGGCCCACTGGAGTCTTCCTGGGCTTCGACCAAAGTGCAAGTTGCTTGATTGATCCTTTCCAAGCCTTCAATATCTCTATAGCCTCCATGTTGATCGTGGACAACTCGAACAAGGGCTTGGAGGGATTCCTTGAATAGCTTGGCCCGTGCACGTGTGACTGGGCCTAATGGGACTTGGACTGGGCCCTGGTTCATGCACACATCAGTCCCCTCCTCTTGTGAAGGATTTGCCCTCAAATCTGGATCCTCCTCACCAAGAAACGGGCTCAAGTCTGCGACATTGAAGGTCGCGCTAACATTGTACTCCCCAGGTAGCTCCAATTTGTAGGCGTTGTCATTAACCCGGTGGAGCACACGAAAAGGTCCATCCCCTCTGGGGGATAATTTGCTTTGTCGCTGCTTGGGGAACCTCTCTTTGCGTAAGTGTAACCAAACCCAATCACCAGGCTCGAAGATCATTTTGCGGCGGTGCTTGTTAGCCTGCTGGGTGTATTGCTGAGTACGCCTTTCAATGTTTGCTCGAACAGCTTCATGTAACCTGCGCACAAAATCGGCCTTCTTTTTCCCATCTAAGCTTGTGTGCTCAGAGGAAGGTAAGGGTACTAAATCAAGAGGGGTTAGCGGGTTAAAGCCATAAACAATCTCAAAAGGTGAGTAGTGTGTAGCACTATGAACAACTCGATTGTAGGCGAATTCAACATGAGGCAAACACTCTTCCCAAGTCTTAAGATTCTTTTTAATCAATGCCCGAAGTAGTGTGCCAAGTGTGCGATTGACAACTTCAGTTTGTCCATCGCTTTGTGGATGACTGGTGGTGGAGAATAGTAACCGGGTGCCAAGTTTAGACCACAGAGTCTTCCAAAAATAACTCAGAAATTTCACATCCCTATCACTAACAATGGTCCTAGGCATACCATGCAGACGGACAATTTCTTTGAAGAATAGAGTAGCAATATGAGAGGCATCGTCAGTTTTGTGACATGGAACAAAACGAGCCATCTTAGAAAACCTATCAACCACCACAAAGATGGAGTCATTACCTCTTGGCGATCTAGGCAAACCTAGAATAAAGTCCATAGACAAGTCAACCCAGGGATGGTGAGGGATAGGTAATGGGGTATACAAGCCATATGGATTTGTTTTGGACTTTGCCTTGTGGCAAGTAGCACACCTACCAACCATGCGGTCAACATCCCTACGCATATGGGGCCAGTAAAAGTGCTCTTGCAACATAGCCAGTGTCTTGGCAATGCCGAAGTGGCCCATGAGACCACCACTATGTGCCTCTCGAATCAAAAGATCACGAATGGAAGAGTTAGGCACACACAGTTTATCTACATGGAATAGAAATCCATCATGCAAAAAGTACTTTCCATGCGGATTCTTAACACACACGGCATAGATATCACCAAAGTCATGATCATTAGTGTAGAGGTCCTTTATCATTTCGAACCCAAGCAATTTGGCATCAAGACAGGCAAGCAAGGAGTGCCTACGTGACAAGGCGTCAGCTACCACATTCGTTTTGCCAGTCTTATATTTAATCACATAGGAGAAAGTGTCAATGAAGCTTACCCACTTGGCATGTCTCTTGCTTAGCTTGGGTTGGCCTTTGAGGTACTTCAATGACTCGTGATCGGTATGTATCACGAACTCCCGAGGCCGAAGGTAGTGTTACCAGGTCTCCAAGGCCCTCACTAAGGCGTACAACTCCTTGTCGTACGTGGGGTAGTTCAGTGCAGCTCCTCCCAATTTCTCGCTAAAGAAGGCACACGGCCTCTTGTCTTGCATGAGGACTGCTCCAATACCTACACCGGAAGCATCACAGTCAATTTCAAAGGTCTTGTTAAAGTTTGGTAATGCTAACACAGGTGCATGGGTGAGTGTGTCCTTAAGGACAAGGAACGCTTGTTCTTGGGATTCCCCCCAGTGGAACTTGTCATCCTTCTTTGTCACGGCGGTCATTGGGGCGGCAATAGTGCTAAAGTTTTTGACAAATCGCCGATAAAAGCCCGCCAATCCAAGAAAGCTGCGCACGTCAGGGACGGATGTAGGGGTTGGCCATTGCTCGATGGCCTCAATCTTGGATTTGTCCACCTTGATGCCCTGCGAACTCACGACATAGCCTAGAAACACAAGCTCGTTAGTACAAAAGGTGCACTTTTTGAGGTTAGCGTATAGACGCGCCTGTCGAAGTGCGTCGAGAACTAATCTTACATGCTCCAAGTGCTCATGCTCACTACGACTATAGATCAGAATGTCATCAAAGTAAACAATGACAAATTTACCAATAAAATGTCTCAAAACATGGTTCATGAGGCGCATGAAGGTGCTAGGAGCGTTAGTCAAGCCAAAAGGCATCACTAACCACTCATAGAGACCATGTTTGGTTTTGAAGGCCGTCTTCCATTCGTCGCCTTCCTTCATCCTAATTTGATGATAGCCACTCCTCAAGTCAATTTTGGTGAAAATAATAGCACCATCGAGTTCATCCAACATATCATCAAGTCTAGGAATGGGATGCCGATATTTGACAGTGATAGCATTGACAGCCCGACAGTCAGTGCACATGCGCCAAGTACCGTCCTTCTTGGGAACAAGTATCACAGGTACAGCGCATGGGCTTAGACTTTCCTTTACCCAACCCCTACCTAGGAGGCCATCAACTTGCCTTTGAAGCTCCTTGGTCTCCTCGGGGCCCATGCGGTAAGCAGGTTTGTTGGGCAATGGTGCTCCAGGAATGAGGTCGATTTGGTGTTCAATTCCCTGAATGGGTGGTAAGCCATCAGGGACCTCGTCAGGAAAAACATCCTCAAATTCTTGCAAAAGAGCAACTATGCTTGCAGGCAACGCCTTGTCGAGCTCAGCAACATCCAAAAGCACATGCTTGCAAATCATGAGAAGTATAGGCTGGTTAGAGTTCACCACTTTTCTAACATCTTTAGCCTTAATAATCATGTTATGCTTCCTAGTGGGAGGTGCGGCAGGTGGTTTGTCGCATATACCCCTAGGTGTGCTCCCTTGACCCTTGGTTGATGGCTCATTTGTAGACGTGGAGCCTTGACCAGGGTCGACCGCCTTGAGTTTCCTCCTTTGTCGGTCTTGGTCACACTCCCTTTGCAGCAGTAGTTGGTCCTCATAAACTTGTGCAGGCGTGAGAGGTGTAAGGACCTTCCGTTTGCCTTCGTGCAAAAGCGTGTACTTATTTGCTCTTCCATCGAATGTGACGTGTTTGTCAAATTGCCAGGGCCTTCCCAAGATGATATGTGTAGCATGCATTGGCACCACGTCGCACACGAGTTCATCAATGTAAGTTCCAATGGAGAAGGGAATGCGTACTTGTTTGAAGACTCGTACTTCACCATCCTCACTTAGCCATTGGAGGCGGTAAGGATGTGGATGCCTGGTAGTGGGGAGTCCTAGACTTTCAACCATGAGCAAACTGGCCACGTTCGTGCAACTCCCACCGTCGATGATGAGACTACATACTTTGTCTCCTACCTTACAGCGGGTGTAGAATAGGTTTTCACGTTGTAGCTGCTCATCCTCCCTGACGCGGGCGGTTAGCACTCGTCGTGCTACTAGGCAACCTACTTCTCCTCGTGTAGGTGAGCAAGCCTCCCCAGCTGGCTCTTCTTCCAGGCAGGCATCTTCTACTAGTTCGGGCATGTCCTCACATTCGTCATCATCCGACACGATTTCGCCATTGTGAGTTATCAGCATTACCCGTTGGTTTGGACATTGAGATTGAATATGCCCAAACCCTTGGCACTTAAAGCATTTGATGTCCCTACTCCTAGCTTTAGGAGTTTCTTGCGGTGCCTTAGAAGTAGACCTGGACACATCAGAAACCTTGTTAGGTGTAGAATACGCATTACGGGTAGAAGCATTACCTTGGAAGCGGTTAGAATAGGTTGGTGTGGTCGCATTTCCAACTTCGTGGGTCACTCTTCGTGGTTGGTTGCCTTTCCACGAAGTGGTGGTAGACGATTGGAAAGTACGGGCTCCCCGTCTTAATTTCTTCCCCCGTTCGGCCTTAATGGCAAGTTCTAGAAGGTCGTGCATGTCCAAGTAGTGTTGAAGCTCCAAGGCATCCTGAAGGTCAGGATTGAGACCCCTAAGGAACCTAGCCATGGTGGCTTCATTGTCTTTTTGAATGTTGGCCCTCATCATGGCCATCTCGATTTCTTTGTGGTAATCCTCCACACTCATGTTGCCTTGCGTGAGTGTTTGAAGCTTAGAGTGGAGATCACGATTGTAGTAGCTAGGAACAAATCGCTTGCGCATTAGTGCCTTGAGTTCTCGCCAAGTCCGGACACGTGGTTCTCCCATCCTCCTCCTCGTGGTCCGCACTTGATCCCACCAGACTAGTGCGTAGTCGGTGAACTCCACGGTGGCAACCTTCACTTTTTGTTCCTCGCTATAGTCGTGGCAGTCGAAGACCATCTCGATGCGGCCTTCCCACTCCAAGTAAACCTCAGGGTCACTTTTGCCTTTGAATGCGGGAACTTGAATTTTAAGCCCCTTGATTTCGTTTTTGGGCATGTCCCTTGTAGGCCTCTCGGGTCGTTCCTCATCCTCACTAGCGGAGTAGTCTTCGCCAGTTGTCTCCTTGGTGCCATGGTTACTCCGGTTATGGGACCTAGAACGGGAGCCCCGTGTAAGGCTCCTGGACAACTCGTCAAAACGAGTGTGTAATGTCTCCATTTGTTGCTCACTGATTCGCCGGAGCTCATTCTTCATGGCGGCGAATAGTAACGAGGTATCGGTGGGGGCTTGGTGTTGCTCCATGTTTTTCTTGTAGACCTGCAAAAGGTTAGGAACAAACAAAGAAGTGCAAGTGTAACCTCACTTCGCTCCCTTAGTGTATCTCTCGCGCTCGTGTAGTGCTCAAGTCACTCTATAAACTCACCAAGTACCTTACCTGTTGGTTTAGGTAGTTGAGTAAGGTTGCTCGAGTCCAGTAATTGTCACCAACTTATCCCCACAAGAGTACGCAAGAATTCTTTGTTTTGTTTCGGTGAAGGAAAAGACGGTTTTGGAGAGCTTAAGGGTGGCGGACAGATTTGGAAAAATATTTCCAAGAAAGGAAACTCTAAGAATGCCTAAGATGTAGGAGTGGTTTCCTTAAAAAGGATGAGAAAACGTAGTAGGATATCCTAAAATGGAGGAGAAAATATAGGAGATGTCCAAAAGTTTATCCAAGTATATTGCTTAGTCTCCTAAACGAAGTTGGAAAACAAGTTGGAGTTGGAAACTTCCTAATTCTTCTCAAGACAGATTCGGTTCCTCCTCTCTCCTACCCGCAAGCTTCCAGAAATTTCCCTCTCAAACCCACCCCAAGGTCGGTTCAAATCCCACTTAGCAGCCGCACACTTTACTCTCAACACCAACCAGTTTTAGAACCCTAAAATTTCCAGAATTCTCCTCTTTGGACCCCTTCCCAAAGTCGGCTATATTCCCTATAATATCTCTCCCACACAGCCGCACTTTACCCACGGAGTTCGACACCCTCTCTACCCCAAGAACCAGCAATTCGGCCCTCTCTCCTACAAGACAGATTTGGTGTTTATTGCTCCAGAAATTCGGCTCCTAATGGACTCCCAAGGCCATGCGAGTGATGGTACTCAAGAATCTCCCAAGAAGTTCACTCCGAAACCACGGAAACCCCGTATGGATGCAAGGTCATACAAGCAACTCTTTATTCGAAGAGAGGTGCAGTTGTTTAAAGTTCAAGATGATCAAGAACCACAAACAAAGGTTGTTCAAGTAATCAAGGCTCAAGGTAACCAAGAATTTCAAGAAGAGGTTGGCCAAAACTTTTAACTTCCTTTCCTTGATGTAATTTCTGGTTTGGGTATGGGATGCAATAAGACAGATTCGGGAAAAAAATGCAGCGTTCTCTCTTGTTCTTTCTTGCTACCCGATTGCTCTTCTTTTTTTTTTTCCCTCTTCGGTTCTGTTTTCTTTTGCTTTGTTTTGTTCCTTTTTTTTTCCCCACTTGGTAATAGACTACACCTGGCCGAATGAGTAAAAACAATCCCAGAAACAAGGTCTGCCCGAAACACACAAGAACGCACCACCCTACTCCCTCAAACTAACAAAGTTTTTCCAAGGCTTTCAAGAAGTTCAAGAAAGTGTTCAAGAACTTCAAGAACCCTACAAACCTTGCGGGTGCTATTCAAGATTCACCAACCCAACAAGTTTTACCCCCAAATCAGTTTAGACAAGGTAAGCAAACAACTTGGATAATCAATAACTACTTGGACAGATTCGGACAAACAACAAAACCCTAGCCGCAAAACCCTAGCCGTGCCTGTTTTGTTTTTTTTTTTCTTTTCTTTTTTTTTTTTTTGTATGCAGATTCGGCAAGGCTAATTGCTGGGCAGAATGGATGTCACTAGAGTATGAAATCTGGGCAGATTGGGATTAGCAACAATAACTCACTACTGTCCAGAAATTTACGCGACACAAGGACAAGAACTAACGGACAGATTTTTTTTTTGACAAGCGATGCAAACAGATTTTTGTTTGTTTTTTTTTTTTGACGAACAAGGCAGCAACGGACAGACTTGCAGACACAAAACGAACAGATATGGATACGCAAAACAAAACAAAAACAACGACCAGAATTCTAGATAACAAACGAAGGAACGGCTCAACAAGTAACAAATCGAACAGAAAATATATATATATATTTTTTTGTAAAACAAGGCAGCGGAAATAAAAGAACTCTAAGACAAACTACGGATATAACGGAAGATACCTCTACCAAAGCTCTGAAGCCAACTGATACGTTCCTCGATCCACGGTCGAGACACGTAGCACGTTTGCCCAAGGATCTAGCGGGGATGTCCTACGCTTGGATTGCGGAACCCTTACTCAAACGGACAACTCGATTTGATTGTAGGTGGTAGACGACACTCCGATGAAGGTGACTACTCCAGGGGAATAGGTCGGATGAACAATCAAGGACAGGACGCGAGATTGCTCAATAACCCTTGCCAAGCAAGTTGAAAGGCACGAATTCTTTATGAAAGAAAACGAATGCACTAAGAATTTAATTCATCAAAAACTAGCTTTTAACCTTACAAGGCTAGCCTATTTATAGGC
This sequence comes from Coffea eugenioides, assembly GCF_003713205.1. Lineage (NCBI taxonomy): Eukaryota > Viridiplantae > Streptophyta > Magnoliopsida > Gentianales > Rubiaceae > Coffea > Coffea eugenioides. The sequence goes on from NC_040037.1 coordinate 28,020,015, forward strand.
TTAATGAAACAACTAAAAACCCTAAAGAAACCTAAAGGGGAGGGCGGCTACCTTGTCATCAAGGTGGGCCGGCCTCAAGCCTTCTACGGACAATTAGTCCAACCAAAATGGAAACAACGACTAAGGCCCTACTCGGCCGATTCGTAAGGAGGCCCACTGGAGTCTTCCTGGGCTTGGACCAAAGTGCAAGTTGCTTGATTGATCCTTTCCAAGCCTTCAATATCTCTATAGCCTCCATGTTGATCGTGGACAACTCGAACAAGGGCTTGGAGGGATTCCTTGAATAGCTTGGCCCGTGCACGTGTGACTGGGCCTAATGGGACTTGGACTGGGCCCTGGTTCATGCACACATCAGAGAAGACCAAAATGTCTTCCAGAAATAACTCAAGAACTTTACATCTCTATCACTAACAATGGTCTTAGGCATGCCATGCAGACGGACAATTTCTTTGAAAAACAAAGTAGCAATATGAGATGCATCGTCAGTTTTGTGACAGGGGATAAAATGTGCCATCTTAGAGAATCTATCAACCACGACAAAGATGGAATCATTACCCCTTGGCGACCTAGGTAGGCCTAAGACAAAGTCCATAGACAAGTCTACCCAAGGATAGTGAGGAATAGGCAATGGGGTATACAGGCCGTATGGATTTGTTTTAGACTTTGCCTTATGACAAGTGACACATCTACCAACCATGCGTTCAACATCCCTACGCATGTGCGGCCAGTAAAAGTGCTCTTGTAACATGGCGAGAGTCTTAACAATGCCAAAGTGTCCCATGAGACCACCACTGTGTGCCTCTCTAACCAAAAGATCACGAATGGAAGAGTTAGGGACACACAATTTATCCACATAAAATAAAAAACCATTGTGCAAGAAATACTTTCCATGTGGACTCTTTATACAAGATGCATAGATTTCACCAAAGTCATGGTCATGGGTATATATCTCCTTGAGCATCTCAAACCCTAGCAACTTGGCATCAAGAACAGCAATCAAAGAATGTCTACGAGATAAAGCATCAGCTACCACATTCGTTTTGCCAGTTTTGTACTTAATGACATAGGAGAAAGTGTCAATGAAGCTTACCCATTTGGCATGTCTCTTACTTAACTTAGGTTGCCCTTTGAGATACTTCAATGACTCGTGATCGGTGTGTATGACGAACTCCCGAGGGCGAAGATAGTGTTGCCAGGTCTCCAAGGCCCTCACCAGTGCGTACAACTCCTTGTCGTACGTAGGATAGTTTAAAGCAGCTCCTCCCAGTTTCTCGCTAAAGAAGGCACAAGGCCTTTTGTCTTGCATCAGGACGGCGCCAATACCTACACCAGAAGCATCACATTCGATTTCAAAAGTTTTGTTGAAGTTGGGTAATGCTAACACAGGTGCGTGTGTGAGTTTGCTTTTGAGGGTAAGAAATGCTTGTTCTTGGGCTTCCCCCCAATGGAATTTGTCATTCTTCTTGGTCATGGCGGTCAATAGGGTGGCAATGGTGCTAAAGTCTTTGACAAACGCCGGTAGAAGCCTGCCAACCCAAGAAAGCTGTGCACCTCCGGGACGGATGCAGGAGTTGGCCATTGCTTGATGGTTTCAATCTTGGACTCATCCACTTTGATCCCCTGTGAGCTCACTACATATCCTAAGAACACAAGCTCGTTAGTACAAAAGTTGCACTTCTTAAGGTTAGCGTATAGACGCGCTTGTCGAAGTGCCTCGAGAACTAATCTCACATGCTCCAGGTGCTCTTGTTCACTGCGACTATATATCAGAATATCGTCAAAGTAAACAATAGCAAATTTGCCAGTGAAATGTCTCAAAACATGGTTCATTAGTCGCATGAATGTACTAGGAGCGTTAGTCAACCCAAAAGGCATGACTAGCCACTCGTAGAGACCATGTTTGGTTTTGAAGACCATTTTCCATTCATCGCCTTCTTTCATCCTAATTTGATGATAGCCACTTCTTAAATCAATTTTGGTGAATATTATAGCACCATCGAGTTCATCAGCATATCATCTAATCTAGGAATAGGATGACGATATTTCACAGTGATGGCATTAACTGCCCTACAGTCAGTGCACATACGCCAAGTACCATCCTTTTTGGGGACAAGTACCACAGGCACAACACAAGGACTGAGACTCTCTTTTACCCAACCCTTACCTAGTAGGCCATCAACTTGCCGTTGAAGCTCCTTTGTCTCCTCAGGGCCCATGCGGTAAGCAGGTTTGTTGGGTAGTGGCGCTCCAGGAATCAGGTCAATTTGGTGCTCGATTCCCCGAATAGGTGGTAAGCCATCAGGGACCTCATCAGGGAAAACATCCTCAAATTCCTGCAAAAGAGCAACCATACTCGAAGGCAATGCCTTATCGAGATCAGCAACATCTAAGAGCACATGTTTGTGAATCATAAGAAGTACAGGCTGATCAGAATTCACAACTTTTCTAACGTCCTTAGCTGTAATGATCATGTTTTGCTTCCTAGTGGTAGGTTTAGTGGGTGATTTGTCACGCGTAACACTAGGTGTGCTCACTTGACCCTTGATCGATTGCTCACTTGTAAAAGTAGAGCTCTTGCCAGGGTCGGCCGTCTTTAGCTTTCGCTTTTGACGGTCTATGTCACACTCCCATTGCAATTTCAATTGGTCCTCATAAACTTGTGCAGGTGTGAGTAGTGTGAGGACCTTACGCTTGCCATCGTGCAAAAGGGTGTACTTATTTGCCCTTCCATCGAATGTGACGTGTTTGTCAAATTGCCAAGGTCTCCCCAAGATGACATGTGTAGCATGCATAGGCACTACGTCACATACGATTTCATCAGTGTAACTACCAATGGAGAAAGGAACGCTTACCTGTTTGAAGACACGTACCTCGCCATCCTCACTTAGCCATTGGAGGCGGTAAGGATGTGGATGTCGAGTAGTTGGGAGCCCTAAACTCTCAACCATGAGCAAGCTCGCCACATTCGTGCAACTCCCACCATCGATGATGAGGCTACACACTTTGTCACCGATCTTACAACGAGTATAAAATAGGTTCTCTCTTTGTAGTTGCTCGTCCTCCTTAACTCGGGCGGTTAGCACTCGTCGTGCCACCAAGCAACCTACTTCTCCTTCCGTAGGCGAGCAAGCATCCGCAGCTGAATCATCTTCCAGGCAGTCGTTGTTGACCGATTCGGGCACCTCCTCACAATCGTCATCATCGGACACGATCTCGCCATTGTGAGTGATTAACATGACTCGTTGGTTTGGACATTGAGATTGAATATGTCCAAACCCTTGGCATTTAAAGCACTTGATGTCCCTACCCCTAGTCTTAGGCGTCTCAAGGGGTGCCTTCGAAGCGGATCTGGATGCATCAACAGTTTTGTTAGGGGTAAAATGGGTATTGCGGGGGGAGGCATTACCTTGAATGCGGCTAGAAGAAGTTGGGGTAGCCGAATGTCCAGCTTCGTAGGTCGCTCTCCGTGGTTGGTTGCCCCTCTATGAGGTCGAGTTAGAAGATTGGAAGGTACGGGCCCCACGCCTCAATTTCTTTCCCCTCTCAGCTTTGATGGCTAACTCAAGAAGGTCATGAATGTCCACATAATATTGGAGCTCCAAGGCTTCCTGAAGGTCAGGATTGAGACCTCTAAGAAACCTGGCCATGGTCGCTTCGCCATCCTCTTGCATGTTTGCCCTCATCATGGCCATCTCGATCTCCTTGTAATAATCCTCCATACTCATGTTGCCTTGAGTGAGGGTTTGCAGTTTGGAGTGGAGATCTCGATTGTAGTAGCTTGGAACGAATCTCTTACGCATCAGTGCCTTGTGTTCTTGCCAAGTTCGGACTCGTGGTTCTCCCATTCTCCTTCTATGGGTCCTCACTTGGTCCGACCAAACTAGTGCGTAGTCGGTGAACTCAACGGTGGCAACTTTAACCTTTTGTTCCTCACTATAGTCATAGCAGTCGAAGACCATCTCAATTCGGCCTTCCCATTCCAATTAAGCTTCGGGATCACTCTTGCCTTTGAACGCGGGAACTTGAATTTTGAGTCCCTTGAGTTCGTTTTTAGACGTGTCCCTCGTAGGCCTCTCAGCACGTTCATCATCCTCACTACCCAAGTAGGCTTCACTAATTGCTCCCCTGGTGTCACGGTTACTTCGGTTGTGAGATCTAGATCGAGAGCCTCGTGTGAGACTCTTGGAGAGTTCATCAAAGTGAGTGTGCAATTCCTCCATTTGTTGCTCACTAACTCCCCTGAGCTCGTTCTTCATGGCGGTGAACATTAAGGAGTAGTCAGTGGGTGGTTGTTGTTGCTCCATGTCTCTCTTGATGCCCTGCGAAAGGTTAGTAACAAGAAGAAATAGTGCAAATATATCCTCACTTTACTCCCTTAGTGTATTACTCTCGCTCGTTGATCATCTGTCTCCTTGATATATATGGTGTGTTAAATGTGTTTATGTCTATTGGTGTAGTGGTGTGCTAGAATTTAGTTACTTTAGTTAACTTACTGCGTTTACTCATTAAATTTCCTTTTGGAAAAGAGAGAGGGATAGAGAGAAAGAAGGGTATGGAGGGAAGACGTAGTCGCGGACGTGGTCGTGGCCGTGGGACTAAGCGAGCCCAAGAGCCAAGAGAAGAAAGGGAAACAACAGTTGAACAAGAACAAGGACCGAGGGTTGAAGCCGGGGACCAAATGGCGACGGCAATTCAACAAATGACAAACATTTTAGCAAGGTTGGGGACCAAAAGGTCAAATACCTGTGAATCAACCCCAGAACCTGAAATAGGAGAAGATCGGGCTCTTGAGAAGTTTCAAAAATTTGTACCTCCGAAATTCCTTGGAGAGCCTGATCCGGACATAGCTGAACAGTGGCTGGAGGCCATGATCAACATCTTTGCGGCTTTAAATTACATTGAGCAAAGACAAGCGAACTTTACGGTGTTTTAATTTGAAGGACCGGCCCGAGCATGGTGGAATGTGATTAAAGCAAAGTGGGAAAGAGAACAGACTGTCTGGATATGGGCGAATTTCATAAGAGAATTTAATGAGAAATATCTCCCACTTTTAGTCCAAGAAAGGAGGGAGGAGGAGTTTATTGGGCTACGTTTAATGTGAAATTTACAATGTTTGAATGATAATATGTGCATGAATGTAAGCCTGATGGCTGAACTGGGCTCTGCCCTTCGTTACCGATCGACTCGAGCCAGAAGCGGACTCGGTCGGGCGATTTGGTAACCCTGGGTGAATGATTGGTATACTCGAGTATTACCTTGTAGTCTGGTGGAGCCTGGCCATCGTCCAGGAGGGGGTGAATGAAATGAATGAATGATTGTCAATGCAAATGAGGGGTTTTACTTATCAAAATGCATTTTCAAATGATTGGAGAAATAAGGGAATGAAAGGAGAATGAATGAATGAATGGCTCCCTGTAAGCACGTGTCCTTTTAATGAATGTGTGATTATCGCTTTATATTGTACATGTTCTTGAATTATTGGTTATTTATGGTTAATGCATTAAACTTATTGTTTGATTATGTGTTCGGAACTTAATTGAGCTTTTAGCTCATCCCTTTAGTTTTGTTTTCCTTAACAGGGGAAGGCGAGCAAGGACGAGAGATCGGTGTAGACTGGCCTAGACTAGTTTCAGATTTTTGTAATGGTTCTCGCCCTACCTTTCGGCACGGGCTGGATGTATGAAGGATTGAGAACCTTCGTATATTTGGTGTTTGTACTCCCTTTTGAGACAGCAATGTATATAAGTTTCACTTTAAGTTTTGGATTGTTATTTCGTTTGATCTTGTGGTTTTATTTCGGACTTGATTGAGGTATGACTGAGTCCCGGCGAGAGCTGGGCAGGCGGTCCGCCGAACCCTTTGGTTCGCCTTAGGGTAAGGTGGGGCTGTCACAGTTGGTATCAGAGCCAGGTTCGCGTGGTCTCTGCGCGGAGCGAGTTTGGGCTAAGTGGTGAATAAGTATGAAGGGCAAAGTGCTCGTTTGAGCATAAGTTATGAATCATGAATTGTTATAGGCCTCAAATGGTTCTTATGATATTTGAGGATAATAAATAGGTACGTCAGGTAGGAATCTCGATTGTAGATAGTTTACTCTTGGGACTGGCCAGCTCGAGATGTGAATTGTCTTATTTCGGATTCTCGTGCCCGAGTACTCTAGAGTTGAGGCGATGCTAAGTATGTGAGATTTGCATTTTGGGAACATGAACAGGCTTTGTTTGGCTAGAATGAGTACAAGAGGTCAACGGACGTTTAGTACGAATAGAAAGTGACGTGAGAGACCGAACGGGGTTATTTACCTTAGACTGGGACGACATCGTCTTTTCTTTTGATTCGCCCTTATATTGTAACTACATGACGCTAGTTTGTGTATTTGTGTATATGATTACCTGTCTAACTTGATATGTATGTGTGTATTTGATCATCTGTCTCCTTGATATATATGGTGTGTTATATGTGTATATGTCTATTGGTGTAGTGGTGTGCTAGAATTTAGTTGCTTTAGTTAACTTACTGCGTTTATTCATTAGATTTCCTTTTGGAAAAGAGAGAGAGATAGAGAGAAAGAAGGGTATGAAGGGAAGACGTAGTCGCGGACGTGGTCGTGGCCGTGGGAGTAAGCGAGCCCAAGAGCCAAGAGAAGAAAGGGAAACAACAGTTGAACGAGAACAAGGACCGAGGGTTGAAGCCGGGGACCAAATGGCGACGGCAATTCAACAAATGACAAACATTTTAGCAAGGTTGGTGGACCAAAAGGTCAAATACCTGTGAATCAACCCCAAAACCCTGAAATAGGAGAAGATCGGGCTCTTGAGAAGTTTCAAAAATTTGTACCTCCGAAATTCCTTGGAGAGCCTGATCCGGACATAGCTGAACAGTGGCTGGAGGCCTTGATCAACATCTTTGCGGCTTTAAATTACATTGAGCAAAGACAAGTGAACTTTGCGGTGTTTTAATTTGAAGGACCGGCCCGAGCATGGTGGAATGTGATTAAAGCAAAGTGGGAAAGAGAACAGACTGTCTGGACATGGGCGAATTTCATAAGAGAATTTAATGAGAAATACCTCCCACCTTTAGTCCAAGAAAGGAGGGAGGAGGAGTTTATTGGGCTACGTCAGGGAACGCTAAGTGTGGCTGAATATGAAACAAAATTTACGAAACTATCCAAATTTGCTTCTGAACAGGTAGCCACGGAACGACGAAGAGCAAGACGGTTCATACAGGGATTGAATTTGGAAATCCAAGAAGCATTAGCGGCGGTGCAATTGAATACTTTTACGGAGGCTCTTGAGAAGGCTCAAAGAATTGAGGATGCAAAGGCACAGGTAAAAGCCTCCCAAACCCGAAAAAGGGGTGCATCGGGTAGTGTATTGGAAGAGTTTAGTGAAACGATAGCACCTCCTAAAGTGCAAAAAGTGAATTCCTTACCCCGCCCACCATGGACATTAGGGGCGTTAGATGAACGATCTACAAAAGGAAGTCAAGTAGGCCATGGGGAGATTTTTCAAAAAAGCCAACAAGTGGTTTCTTCCTTGACTTGTGGCTACTGTGGAAAGGCCAATCACACTGAGAGTGATTGTTGGAGGAAAGGGCGGAAGTGTTTGATCTGTGGAGGTGGTGATCATCAAGTTAATAACTGCCCGAGGAAACAGTCACGAGAGACTAGTACCCAACCACTGGATGGAACTAAATCACAACAAGTGAATGAAAGAGGAAACCGAACAAAAGTACCAGCACAGGTATATGCCGTAGACCAGCAACAAGCTCCGAGGTCATCTGAGGCAACGGAAGGTAAAAATTTCGAGGACGAAATTTCTTAAGGAGGAGAGAGTGTGAGGACCAGTAAAATTCTCCTTGTTTTATTTTATTTTATTCTATTTTATTTTTCCGCGTGCATTTTCCTTACTTTAAATCAATTAATCATTTAATTTTCAGAGATTTTATAAGTGAGTATCGTTTTTACATCATTTTTTTTTCTAATATAAGTGCGTACATGTTAAGTTTGAGGTGCATTATGGATGTGAGATCCTGGATTCCTAATTTTCTCAAATAAATTAAATATGGATAATTATAGTAGCTATTGTGTGAAAAATGTATTTTACCATGTGTTTTAATTTTCAAAGTGTATTTTACATACCAAAAGTGAAAAATTTAATTGAATCATTAAAATCCTACTTTCAAAACTAGACCTTTAAGTTTAAATTAAATTCAACCAATTAATATTTTCGTGATTGTATGTGCACGCATGCATGTTTAGTACGGGGGTTCGAGTGATTAGTACCTTGGGTTAGTGTGCTTAAGTTTTAATTAAACTAAGTTAGTGCATTAAGTGGATATTAAGTTAGTAAACCAATGGGTTAATTACATTGGATCAAGTAGAGTTTTAGTGTTAGGCCTTTAAGTTTTAATTTCATTAGAAGCCTAAGCCATAAACCCATTAATTACCCAAGCCCATGACCCATCTCTTGTTTTGCTTTGCTATTAATAGACTTAGCTATTAAGTTAGTAGGACATAAGACAAAACAAACAAAGCCAACACCAAGAACAAGCTGCCGTGAGCTTGGAGAAGAAGAAGGGCAGCATCGAGTGAGCTAGGAGAAGAAAGAAAGAAGGAAAAAAAGAAAGAAAGAAAGAGAATCATTGGGGTTATTCACCCAACCTTGCTTGCAACCAACCAAGGGAACTTTGTTGGAGAGTTGGAGCTCAAGGATACATCTCCTCAAGTAAGTTTCAGTCACCAAAGCTGGTCGTTGGTTTGGCTCATGAACTTATACTGATTTTGTTTCTTTTGGTGAATTGATGACCAAGCTTGTGATATATGATGAATTGTTGGGTGAATTTCGGTGTTTCATGCTTCAAGAGAATCGGCCAGCTAGGGTTATGATTAAGGATTTGAGGTAAACCAGTTTCCTAACTCTTGATTCTTGTGGTACAACTTATGATTGATGATTGGAAGTTGAATCTAACTAGCTAGGAACTGATTTGAATGGCTGGAAATTCGTTTGATTGGGTGGAATTTAAATGAACTTCAAGTATTGCTTTTCTGTCAAGATTTCTGTCCGAAATTAGTCTGAAATTTAGAACATGTTGGGAGCTGAATTAGCCTTAGCACAAAACATGGAAGTTGTAGATAATTGAGTGCAGAGTATGCCTGCAAATTTTGAGCTCAATCGGAGCAGGGTATCTTGTGAAATGACAAAATTGCCCCTGCTACCCAGTTTCTGTCAAAAATGATAATCAGCCTCTGTAAGTGGTTAGTTTGACTAGGAATATTACCGAATTGGTTGTTGATGTCTTCTTAAGAATTATAGCCTTATATCTTAGCTTTCAAATGGCTTTGGAGTTACCTGAATCGGAGTTGTGTGTACTGAGATATGATTGAATGAATCAGGACTGCTAGTTGAATTTCACAGTGAGCTTCGAACTGGAAAATCTGGGGATGTTTTGATAAATTTGACCTAGTTAGGGTGAGAACTGGACTAAGTAGTCTTCATCAAAGTTAAAGCCCTCTGTCTTAGCTTCGAAACGGTATAACTTTCACTTCAATCCAATAAGCGTAGTTTCGGTTATGTCCGATACGCTAAGTAGCGGTGAATCTTCCTTTTTGGTTTCTTAGCTTAAAGCTCATTTCCGGTCATTTTCCTAGCTAAATCTTGTACTTGAATGATTTTGAGCCTATTGAACGGCTGTTGTGATGAATTTATATTGTGTATGACTTTGGGATTGATTGAGGAAAATAATGAAGCCATAAATGGCTGGAAAATAGGTAAATACAAAGGACGTGTTGCCCAAATTTACACTCGAGGATTAGGTAACGATTTGAGAACGAATATCATATGAACCATCTAGGATATTTGCGTCTTCTTTTATCGAGGTATATAAGTTCGAATCTGGCCGAAACTTGTACACTTGGAAAAATGAAATTTACGACTAATAGAAATACGTTTTCTTCATTTCTTCGACTCAAATGGATATTTCAAAGTTTTACGAGCGAGCATAAGTTTTCCAAATATTTTGCTCATGTCCTTTGGTTTAAATGTACTCTTTTCACTTCCAAAATCATATTTATACTTTGTACTAGTAGTATTTGAATTGTCTTCGATTCACCTAACTTTTGCTGGAGGAACTGTAATATTTTCTCTTGATTAACCTTAGGGTTCATCGGTGATTGAGAGTGTTACCCGAAAAGATATTCTGGACGTTATTTCGCCTTAATAGGTGAGTGTTCCTTGTTTGTTATAATTTCATTGACTATGTGGCTTGTTCTTGATTATATGACTTGTTATGAATGAATGGTTACATGTTAGATGTTTTCAATGATTGCTTAAAAAGAGTTTTCTAGGCGAGTGTGTACTTTATCGCACTCGACCTAAATGAATGTGAAATTTACAATGTTTGAATGATTATATGTGCATGAATGTAAGCCTGATGGCTGAACTGGGCTCTGCCCTTCGTTACCGATCGACTCGAGCCAGAAGCGGACTCGGTCGGGCGATTTGGTAACCCTGGGTGAATGATTGGTATACTCGAGTATTACCTTGTAGTCTGGTGGAGCCTGGCCATCGTCCAGGAGGGGGTGAATGAAATGAATGAACGATTGTCAATGCAAATGAGGGGTTTTACTTATCAAAATGCATTTTCAAATGATTGGAGAAATAAGGGAATGAAAGGAGAATGAACGAATGAATGAATGAATGGCTCCCTGTAAGCACGTGTCCTTTTAATGAATGTGTGATTATCGCTTTATATTGTACATGTTCTTGAATTATTGGTTATTTATGGTTAATGCATTAAACTTATTGTTTGATTATGTGTTCGGAACTTAATTGAGCTTTTAGCTCATCCCTTTAGTTTTGTTTTCCTTAACAGGGGAAGGCGAGCAAGGACGAGAGATCGGTGTAGACTGGCCTAGACTAGTTTCAGATTTTTGTAATGGTTCTCGCCCTACCTTTCGGCACGGGCTGGATGTATGAAGGATTGAGAACCTTCGTATATTTGGTGTTTGTACTCCCTTTTGAGACAGCAATGTATATAAGTTTCACTTTAAGTTTTGGATTGTTATTTCGTTTGATCTTGTGGTTTTATTTCGGACTTGATTGAGGTATGACTGAGTCCCGGCGAGAGCTGGGCAGGCGGTCCGCCGAACCCTTTGGTTCGCCTTAGGGTAAGGTGGGGCTGTCACAGTTGGTATCAGAGCCAGGTTCGCGTGGTCTCTGCGCGGAGCGAGTTTGGGCTAAGTGGTGAATAAGTATGAAGGGCAAAGTGCTCGTTTGAGCATAAGTTATGAATCATGAATTGTGTTATAGGCCTCAAATGGTTCTTATGATATTTGAGGATAATAAATAGGTACGTCAGGTAGGAATCTCGATTGTAGATAGTTTACTCTTGGGACTGGCCAGCTCGAGATGTGAATTGTCTTATTTCGGATTCTCGTGCCCGAGTACTCTAGAGTTGAGGCGATGCTAAGTATGTGAGATTTGCATTTTGGGAACATGAACAGGCTTTGTATGGCTAGAATGAGTACAAGAGGTCAACGGACGTTTAGTACGAATAGAAAGTGACGTGAGAGACCGAACGGGGTTATTTACCTTAGACTGGGACGACATCGTCTTTTCTTTTGATTCGCCCTTATATTGTAACTACATGACGCTAGTTTGTGTATTTGTGTATATGATTACCTGTCTAACTTGATATGTATGTGTGTATTTGATCATCTGTCTCCTTGATATATATGGTGTGTTATATGTGTATATGTCTATTGGTGTAGTGGTGTGCTAGAATTTAGTTGCTTTAGTTAACTTACTGCGTTTATTCATTAAATTTCCTTTTGGAAAAGAGAGAGAGATAGAGAGAAAGAAGGGTATGAAGGGAAGACGTAGTCGCGGACGTGGTCGTGGCCGTGGGACTAAGCGAGCCCAAGAGCCAAGAGAAGAAAGGGAAACAACAGTTGAACGAGAACAAGGACCGAGGGTTGAAGCCGGGGACCAAATGGCGACGGCAATTCAACAAATGACAAACATTTTAGCAAGGTTGGTGGACCAAAAGGTCAAATACCTGTGAATCAACCCCAAAACCCTGAAATAGGAGAAGATCGGGCTCTTGAGAAGTTTCAAAAATTTGTACCTCCGAAATTCCTTGGAGAGCCTGATCCGGACATAGCTGAACAGTGGCTGGAGGCCTTGATCAACATCTTTGCGGCTTTAAATTACATTGAGCAAAGACAAGTGAACTTTGCGGTGTTTTAATTTGAAGGACCGGCCCGAGCATGGTGGAATGTGATTAAAGCAAAGTGGGAAAGAGAACAGACTGTCTGGACATGGGCGAATTTCATAAGAGAATTTAATGAGAAATACCTCCCACCTTTAGTCCAAGAAAGGAGGGAGGAGGAGTTTATTGGGCTACGTCAGGGAACGCTAAGTGTGGCTGAATATGAAACAAAATTTACGAAACTATCCAAATTTGCTTCTGAACAGGTAGCCACGGAACGACGAAGAGCAAGACGGTTCATACAGGGATTGAATTTGGAAATCCAAGAAGCATTAGCGGCGGTGCAAGTGAATACTTTTACGGAGGCTCTTGAGAAGGCTCAAAGAATTGAGGATGCAAAGGCACAGGTAAAAGCCTCCCAAACCTGGAAAAGGGGTGCATCGGGTAGTGTATTGGAAGAGTTTAGTGAAACGATAGCACCTCCTAAAGTGCAAAAAGTGAATTCCTTACCCCGCCCACCATGGACATTAGGGGCGTTAGATGAACGATCTACAAAAGGAAGTCAAGTAGGCCATGGGGAGATTTTTCAAAAAAGCCAACAAGTGGTTTCTTCCTTGACTTGTGGCTACTGTGGAAAGGCCAATCACACTGAGAGTGATTGTTGGAGGAAAGGGCGGGAGTGTTTGATCTGTGGAGGTGGTGATCATCAAGTTAATAACTGCCCGAGGAAACAGTCACGAGAGACTAGTACCCAACCACTGGATGGAACTAAATCACAACAAGTGAATGAAAGAGGAAACCGAACAAAAGTACCAGCACAGGTATATGCCGTAGACCAGCAACAAGCTCCGAGGTCATCTGAGGCAACGGAAGGTAAAAATTTCGAGGACGAAATTTCTTAAGGAGGAGAGAGTGTGAGGACCAGTAAAATTCTCCTTGTTTTATTTTATTTTATTCTATTTTATTTTTCCGCGTGCATTTTCCTTACTTTAAATCAATTAATCATTTAATTTTCAGAGATTTTATAAGTGAGTATCGTTTTTACATCATTTTTTTTTCTAATATAAGTGCGTACATGTTAAGTTTGAGGTGCATTATGGATGTGAGATCCTGGATTCCTAATTTTCTCAAATAAATTAAATATGGATAATTATAGTAGCTATTGTGTGAAAAATGTATTTTACCATGTGTTTTAATTTTCAAAGTGTATTTTACATACCAAAAGTGAAAAATTTAATTGAATCATTAAAATCCTACTTTCAAAACTAGACCTTTAAGTTTAAATTAAATTCAACCAATTAATATTTTCGTGATTGTATGTGCACGCATGCATGTTTAGTACGGGGGTTCGAGTGATTAGTACCTTGGGTTAGTGTGCTTGAGTTTTAATTAAACTAAGTTAGTGCATTAAGTGGATATTAAGTTAGTAAACCAATGGGTTAATTACATTGGATCAAGTAGAGTTTTAGTGTTAGGCCTTTAAGTTTTAATTTCATTAGAAGCCTAAGCCATAAACCCATTAATTACCCAAGCCCATGACCCATCTCTTGTTTTGCTTTGCTATTAATAGACTTAGCTATTAAGTTAGTAGGACATAAGACAAAACAAACAAAGCCAACACCAAGAACAAGCTGCCGTGAGCTTGGAGAAGAAGAAGGGCAGCATCGAGTGAGCTAGGAGAAGAAAGAAAGAAGGAAAAAAAGAAAGAAAGAAAGAGAATCATTGGGGTTATTCATCCAACCTTGCTTGCAACCAACCAAGGGAACTTTGTTGGAGAGTTGGAGCTCAAGGATACATCTCCTCAAGTAAGTTTCAGTCACCAAAGCTGGTCGTTGGTTTGGCTCATGAACTTGTACTGATTTTGTTTCTTTTGGTGAATTGATGACCAAGCTTGTGATATATGATGAATTGTTGGGTGAATTTCGGTGTTTCATGCTTCAAGAGAATCGGCCAGCTAGGGTTATGATTAAGGATTTGAGGTAAACCAGTTTCCTAACTCTTGATTCTTGTGGTACAACTTATGATTGATGATTGGAAGTTGAATCTAACTAGCTAGGAACTGATTTGAATGGCTGGAAATTCGTTTGATTGGGTGGAATTTAAATGAACTTCAAGTATTGCTTTTCTGTCAAGATTTCTGTCCGAAATTAGTCTGACATTTAGAACATGTTGGGAGCTGAATTAGCCTTAGCACAAAACATGGAAGTTGTAGATAATTGAGTGCAAAGTATTCCTGCAAATTTTGAGCTCAATCGGAGCAGGGTATCTTGTGAAATGACAAAATTGCCCCTGCTACCCAGTTTCTGTCAAAAATGATAATCAGCCTCTGTAAGTGGTTAGTTTGACTAGGAAT
>NC_040037.1:28035571-28058071 GCF_003713205.1 Coffea eugenioides
TTCAATCACACATCACAAGTTCAAGATACATCCCCTTTCCAAAATATACAACTTCCAAAAGGATGTCTAAACAAAATACATTCCAAAAATTCTACTCCAAAGAGCCATCAAGTAGGCGAAAATAAATCCGCAAAAATTTGGACAACATGACTCTCTTTCTCTTCAAGTTCTTCTCTCCAACTTTCAAGCCAAAATCTGTAACGACCCCACCTCCCCCTAGGGCGTACCAAAGGGTTTAGCGGATCGTCAGCCTAGCTCTCGCTAGGATTCACTCACTTGAAACTCGAGAAAATAACTTACATGCATAGCAAATAAGTAACACAACAAGTACAAACTTCATATATACATTGATGCTCAGATCCAGCTACAAGGCTTATATACGCTCCAATACATTAATGTGTTTACAATCCAAGTCCAATCAACCCTAGTCGGGTGCTAGCGCGAGTACAATTCAAAATTTCAAAACTAGACTACTCTGTACAAGTCTCACGCCTCGCTCGTACCCCCTGCTAAGGAAAATAAATGGAATGGGGTAAGCTATATGCTTAGTCAATAATCGGGGGTAAAACATAAAATCATATCCAAATAAACATGTAACCAAGATATTTCACATCAATGCACAGAAATGTAACATCACAATAGTAGGATACGGGTGGCTTCAAAGCCAGTTCAATTCCCCGAGCTTGACCACCTGTTGACACTCCGTCAACCAAAATACTCATAGACCGTAGACTCCACTTAACTTTCCCCATTCACCGTATCAAACCCCGTTGGCCAGTCAACAGCACACAGCAGCTTGAGCTAAACAAAATCACTTAGCTTTAATCAAAGCTTTAACAAAGAATGAAATCCCAAGTTTAGCATGGAACTCACTTCGACCAAGCCCCAACTGGCTCGAATAGTTCGTCTACCCTTGGAACCGGGCTGGAACCAAGTCCTGAGATATCCAATCTCTCAATAGATGATATCTCTCAACAAAGTACACAATAAAGTACTTACCCCAACTGCACACAGCAAAAGGGGTTTAATTCAAGTCATGTAGTTACCCCCATCAGCACACAGCAAAAGGGTGATACTCAACATAAGACATGTATTCTCACATATGAAATCAAAACAAAGAATGGGCTTAGGTCGAGTGAGATAAAGTACATCCTCGCCTAAGTACCCATTTAACACAGACAAAGCACTTAGACAATTTCACATCAGTAAATAACCCAATTACTCACTCAAAATAGTGAGCACGCAAATCAAGGCACTTGATACGGGTCCACCAACTCCGTCCGATTCGTCACCGCCTATGACAGAAGATTATACTCAACTATCAGTAAATCGATCAACACAAATGGAAAGAAGGACTAAAACGATCAAAACGGCAAAGAAGTGCATGCGCGCGTGCGCAGAAATGAAAACAGTATGAAAATTTGGGCGGCATGCCCCTTGTGTTTACCTATTTTTCAGTCATTTATGGCTTTATTCTTTTCCTCAATCAGTCCCAAAGCCACACACAAAATAATCTCATTTCAATAGCCGTTCAATAGGCTCAATGTCGTACAAGTACAAAATTAAGCTAGGAAAATGTCCGGAAATGAAGTTTAAGTCATAAAACAAAAGACAGATTTGACGTCGCTTAGCGTATCGGACACAACTGAAGCTACGCTTATCAGATTGGGGTGCAATTTATACTGTTTCGAAGCTAAGATAATGGGCTACAACTTTGATGAAGACACTCAGTCCAGTTCGTAGTGTATCCAGGTCAAAATTTCAAATTATTGAACCAGAATCTCACAATCAGGCTAGTTAACCGCACTATGCGTAAACGACAATAACTCAGGCTACCGAAGTCCGATTGAGTCGTTTTCAGGGCTGTTGGATAGCTAAGATATAGCAATACAACTTTTGTATTTTGGTCAAATGCTAATTTAATACGGATCAGGGTGAAAATAACGTGGGCAGATTGGTGAAATGTCAAAACTGTCCACAGAGCTCTACTTATGGCAGTCAGGGGTATTTTTGTCTTTTCATGTGCTACAGTGATGGATTGAGCTGAAATTTTACAGGCGGGCTATAAATATCCATTCCTACAAATTTCATGTTTTGTGCTAAGCCTTAATTCGGCCCCCATTCATGGTCAAAACAGAACCGGTCAGAAACAAAGCAATAAAGAACCTCAATTCTGGAATTCAATGAATTTAAGGTGCAACTTCACATTTCTAGCTTAAAACCACTACTACTACCTCCTATACAAGCCTACATAAACCATATACCATCCAAACAACAAGAATTACAAGTGAACCATTCAAAACCCTAACTCAAAATTCATCACTACAATCATCAAAATCACTTAGATTAGGTATCACCAAACATGAATTCAAGTTACTACATAACTCAAACAAGAGTAAGGAAAAACGAAAGGATGGTCAGCCATAATACCTCAATAAAAGGGCTTGCAAGAGTTATCCTTCACCTCTCCTTGTGAAATTTAGCTCCCCAAGCTTCCCAAGCTCTCAATTTGCAAGTTAATCGGTTTAGTTTTCTTGTTTTCTCACTCAATCAAGCAAAACCCAAGATGGATTGAAGCTCTCTTTCTCTTGTTTTTCCCTCTCTCTCTCGCGGCTGCTAGGCTGAAAATGAAGCTTCAAGAAGGTTAAAATGATAGAAAATTAATTTGGGTCAAAGGTACAAGTGTCACACCTTTGCTTGGAAGTTCAAATTTTGTTCTTTTCTTATCGGTAACAAAACTGTACCCGTCGGTTCGAGTCGATTTTCCTTAAATCGCGTATATTGGGGTTTTATTTTCTAATTCACTAACTTATTATTATCACCTCTATTCACACACTTAATATCCTCTAAATTCACCCTTAATCACCGAATTTATTACACCCATCTCACCAAGTGATCACACGGTCAAAATACGCAAAAAGTCCTAATTTACCCTAACTAAGAACCTAAAGAGAAAACCCTTGATTTTGTGGTTGATTGTAATTACTGAGGGTGTGAATGAGTAGTAAAGCTATTAGTAAGGAATAAATGCCAAATAAAAGGAATTTTAAGAAAAATGTGAGGGATTTTACAATTCTATTGATTACAATTAGGGTTTCGATTAAAATATGAGAGATTTAAGAAAACCGGTTAGTCACAAGTAAACTAGGATTTTTTATTAGAATTTAGGGTTCTAGTCCCTTTAAAACAAAATTAAGGTTTTAAATCAAACCTAAAGAAATAAACTAGTATCTTCGTTTAGAAACAATCTCCTAACATTCGGTGTATCACCAAACTCTACGAGTGATTCGGTGGACTCACAAAATCAAGCTAAAAAAATCACTAAAACAACAACAAACAACAAGAAATCCTCAAGTCCCACTACCTAAGAGTAAATTAAAGGAAACAGAGTATTCCTGAAGTTATCTAGCCTAGCTTTGCTTTAGGGTTTTCAAATACCCTTTCATAACAACCCAAAACTACTACTAAAACTTGAAACGAAACTAAAGGTCAAGTGAAAGGGGAAGTTCTTACCTTCTCCAAAGCTTCTTCAACCCTAGTTAGAGCAAGCTTGCACCACCAATCCACCAAGAATCACCACAAGACTAGAGCTTTCTTTTAACTTAATCAACTCCCAAAGGTTTGAAGGTTTTGAGAGATTCTTGGAGCAAGCTTTTGGTTTGAAGGAGGGTTTTCTTCCCCTTATTTTTGGAGCTTTCAATGGCCGGCCAAGTGAGAGGAAAAGGAAAAAAATTGAAGCTTTTGTTGTCGTGTGATGTGAAAATTTGGAAAAGAAAGCTTGCTTTTTGGAGGGTTTAAAAGTCAACTATGAATTAGTGATTAAATAGTGTCATTGCACTACTAGTTTCCTTCTTGTTTCCTAGCTCTCAAATACTAATCTTCCAAGCGAGTCTTTTATACCACTAATACTCTTCTTATTAGTCTTTTGAGGTAAATCTCCAAATCTCCAATTAATCGCGCTAGTGTGACTTTTGAAAAATTTTGACGCGTAAGCGATAAAAATATGATTTGAGTAAAATTCATGCTAAAATAATAAAATTAAATAACACCAATGCAAATAATTTTAAAATAGGTGAAAGTAGGAATAAAAGTACGAGTCCTCACATCCTTCCCCCCTTAAATCTCCAAATCTCCAATTAATCGCGCTAGTGTGACTTTTGAAAAATTTTGACGCGTAAGCGATAAAAATATGATTTGAGTAAAATTCATGCTAAAATAATAAAATTAAATAACACCAATGCAAATAATTTTAAAATAGGTGAAAGTAGGAATAAAAGTACGAGTCCTCACATCCTTCCCCTCTTAAAAGAATTTCGTCCTCGAAATTCATACATTTACTCGCATAAATTTGATGCTACAGGCTTTTCCAACAATTCTTAAATGGCCTTCTCTTACTCATTTTACTACTACAAACTTACCTAGAGGAAAAATCTTACCACTTAAGTCTAAGCTAATATGCTAAGGAAGTTTAACAAGGATGTCAAAATGTGCAGGGTAGTAAAAGCTTGAAGACTTGATGAAAAGTGAAAACGATAACTACGAAACTTGGTTACTACTTCTGCTGGATCTTGAAATCAAACACAGTACATTGGCCACATATCATCTGCTCTAATCGAACTGCCTTCCTTCATTATTAACCATAAACAAATAAAGAATTCTTGTCCAAATCCAAGAACAAATCATGTAATCCTTACCTCAATATCCCAATGGTCCTTAAGTACTCTCAATGAACTTAATGTCTCATATATCAAATTCTATAAGATCTTAACAATGTAGTAATTTTGTCCTACTGGGCCTTAACCCTATTAATCTTTCGAAACGGTTGGCAAGAAATCTCAAGCAATCAATAACTTCAAAAAATATCACATCCAGTTCCATACAAATGTATACAAATATCAAAACACTAAAGGATAAACCTTAAACTCAATAATAGCTTATCATAAACCTCTAGTCACTTACTTCGATAAATTCAAACCTTACATCAAATATAATATGGCTCTTGGATTCGTTCCTCTCCACAAAGAGAAAATATAGCTTTATAACAAAATCAAAATGTTCGATGTTTAAGAGAAGGATATAAAATTTTCAGAATGACGCTCATAAGAGTAATTTTTTTAAAATTCTTGATTGTTTGTAAGGAGACTCTCTTAGTTAACTCTAAAGTGGAAAGGTAAGATGGGGAGGACATAAAATACTGGTTTAAATCTTTTCTTTTATAAAAGATATGATCTTAATAACTCAAATTTCATGAAAATATCATACAAGAGAATTACCCAAATAACTTAAACAAGAAAAACAAGATCGAAGATTTCAAATTACTTTTACAAGCACATTTATAGCAAATTTAAATATCAGTATCTAAAATGCGTAGAAAGGCAAAGAAATATATTATCAAATGGAAAATTTTTGAATTCATCATCATTTCTTTTTGTCAAACTTCACACATAGCAGGTAAAAGTAGAATAGGAGGTTTTAAACATGAAGTACTGAGTTTATTTTTTCCAAAGTCAGGTATAACAGGTTCCATTGTCAAAAGATAGATTAAATTTCTTCCCATAAACTATCTAGTTTATATCTAAGACTCAAAGAACCAATTTACATTGTGACGCCCCCACTTCTCCTAAGGGCAAACCCAAGGGTATCCGCAGGACACCTGCCCAACTCTCGCCAGGACTCAAGACAATTCAATTCAAACTTAACGATACATACCAAATAATACAAGTCTAAAATGAAGAAAAATCACTTTCTTAACTGAATATCCAAATCTTACATCATGTTCTCAAAAGATACATCAAGTCCCAAAATACAACCATTAAAAGTCGACTAAACATTTACAACCAAGATTCCAATCAAAAGTATAACCTAGTCGGCTTTTCCAAAATCTTTCAATCCACCTGTTAAGGAAAACAAATCTACAGGTGAGGGATTGCTCGTGAGGCCAAGAAACACACATGCAAACACATAGCTCAAGTAACAATCACTTACACAGTAGGTAAAACTGTAACATTTAATTCATTAACGGTTCAAGTAGAGAAAGTAAACAAAAACAATTCAAGGATATGGTAGCTCTCAGGAGCTAAGTTCCACTTGCTTCGCCAAACCTCGATCGAATACCTTTCCGCGATGACACTCCGTCAACCGGGTCGGTATTTTAAGTCCATAGAACTCCACTTACTTCACAGTTCCGTCCACCATGCACCGCACCGAGCCCGAACTGCTATAAAGGCACTACTACATGAGTAGGCCAAACAAGATCTCTCAAATAGATCAAACTTTCAGTTATCTCATGGCTTGCCAAGGTTCCCGACCAAGTCCATGCCGGCTCGAGTCCAAGGTCGCCCGATGAGTTTGGACGTCCCCTAGTTCAGTTGTATATCGAGGAGATTCACTCCAACGATATGTATACAGTTCAGTTATAGGTCGAGGAGATTCACTCCAACGACATATGTAGCCATAGCATATAATTCAGTTCAATTCAGTTCAGGTAATTCAATTCAATTCAGGCAATTTAATTTCAATTCATTTAAATGAGAGCGAGTGCGATAAAGTACACACTCGACTCAGCAGTTATCAATTATTCAGTTCATAAGGAGCAATTCACATAATTACAACAAAACATGCACTTGGCACTCACCAATCAAAAATAAGGAAGTAGTGCCCCAATGAGGATTTAGGTGTCCACTGTGAGATTCTCTTGAAGGTCTCCTTGAGTGCCTGAGCAAATAATTTACAATCACGCGTTGTCACTTATAAATCTCTTATTAACAAAAGAGATCGTACACTTGTACTGTAACGACCCCACCTCCCCCTAAGGCGAACCAAAGGGTTTAGCGGACCGCCTGCCCAGCTCTCGCCGGGACTCACTCACTTACTACATTCCTCAAATAAATTACAAGGTACAACTCAAATAATACATCCAATTCTCCCAAAATTACATATCATAAGCGAAGCGGAAACCAATTCTAAGCGTAAAATATAGATTTACAACTTATTCAATTCCAAATATTTATACAAGCCCAAAAGTACATAAACCAAAACCAAAACTAAACTATACAAGATGTACGCCATCCAGCCACACAAAGATCCAAAAACAAGTTCTTCCTTTACTTCGATCCCTGTGGGGAGAAAAAGATAGTAGGGGGTGAGCTAGAAGCTCAGCGAGTGACCAGTAAAATCAACAGCCAAGTATATTTCACAATAAAGCATTGATATGATGTCATGATGCAGTAATCAAATGTTCATTTATTGCTCATGTGAGCCAGTGAAGTTCTTGTACTTAAATACCCAATGCTCGTTTAGATCAAGTAACCATGAAACAAAAGTGAGGAGCCATCGTGCTCCAAAGAATGTGTAAACAATAGTGGAGACATTGGTTCTAAGCACAAGACTTTCCAGGAACTCATTGGAGCCAAATTATGTCATGGCACACACACAAACACAATGATATGCAATTGTGCAATCAATGCAAGAATCATTTCAAAAGTAATCTTTGAGAAGTAGTGGAGAGATCACTCACTCAAACTATAGTGCTTCAAGTAGTCACGTTCAATTATACTCCAGGTTTGGA
The DNA here is from genome assembly GCF_003713205.1 of Coffea eugenioides. Taxonomy (NCBI): domain Eukaryota; kingdom Viridiplantae; phylum Streptophyta; class Magnoliopsida; order Gentianales; family Rubiaceae; genus Coffea; species Coffea eugenioides. The sequence goes on from NC_040037.1 coordinate 28,043,139, forward strand.
GTCCAGATCTGCGATAGAAATCCAATTTGAGAACTTTGAAACACGAGTAAGATTTGAAACTTAAACGTTCCGTTTATTAAGAATCAACCAATTGAAATTCATTTGAAAGACATTCGTGAAACACTTGCTCGCTTTTCAAATCGTAAGGTTTTTGTAGCATATATACTTGGAAACAATACTTGAGTTGAAAGTACAAGGAAATACAAGTTTACATTGGCCATTATATCTTTTCCTCAAGAGTACAAGTTCGTTTAGGTTTTTAACGTATAACCATCGATAACAAAGTAGCAAAAGTTCTCGCTAGTTCAAGTGGTAATCACTTAACCTTCACTCAAGTTGCAAATATAGTTTTCTAGTTCTCGAGTAAAAATTCGGGCAACATGCCCTTTGTGTTTACCTAATTTTCCAGCCTTTTAGGCTTCATTGTTTTTCTCAAACACAACCCAACATTATACATCTCAGCAATTCATGTCAAGAGCCGTTCCATAGGCTCACAATATCATAATAACAAGAATCGTATGAAGTACAAGTGCAGAAATTCAATTTAGTTCAAGACAGATTTGACGTACAAATGCGGAAATAACATATCCGAGGCTACGCTTATCGGATTAAAACGAAACCTATGCCGTTTCGAATCTAAGACACAGAGCTACAACATTCATGAAGGTCACTTAGTCCATTTCCTACTGTAACTTAGTCAAATTCTCGAATTACTACTCCAGAAACCAATTCACCGGCTGTTTAAACGCAGAACACTGTAATGGACATAACTCAGTATACACAAGTCCGAATCAGGTTTTATTTGAGGCATTTTAAAGCTACTTCAGAACACTACAACTTTCATGTTTCGGCCCAGAGCTAAATCAGAATGGATCCTGGTCAAAAATCGCGATAAACTGGACTGAACTGAAGAAACGGACTGCTGGGAAATACTTAGAACAGTAGGGGTATTTTGGACTTTTCACGTCCTACGTTGCTCCGATTGAGCTGAAATTTTGTAGGCACCTATAAAATGCCATTATCTACAACTTTTATTCTTTGACCTAAGGCCAAAACAGCCTCTAAAATATAGATAAAAATTCGGACAGAATGTAAGCTAAAATTTCCAGAAATCTGAAATTTGTAGTTTCTAGTGCAACTTTCCCCAATTTCTCACTTCTCACACTACCAAAACATCTCATACAACATTAATTGTAACATACAAGCATCATACAACAAGTTGGGCAGAATTTCCCAAACCATAGTTCATCACATAAAGAGGGAAAAAAAACTTCCAATCATGCTAGCATCCATGATTCCACTACTACTCAAGTTACTAGACTTAATTTCACCAAGATTGAAAGAAAAATTTAGAGAGATATCATCCTCCTTACCTTGATTTGAGTTCTCCAATTGTAGTCCAAGCTTTCTCTCTCCAAAATTTCACCACCAATCACTAGCTAATCACCCAAGGAGAAGTTTAATCGGTTTAGTTCTTTGGATTTCTCACTTTGTAGCTTGCATCAAGAAGAAATGAAGAAATTTCTCCCTTGTTCTTCTTCTCTCTCTCTCTCGGCTCCCTTGGCAGAAAATGAAGAGAAATGGAGCTAAGTTTGTCTTATGATAAAGCCAAAAGGATTAGAACTAATGGTGTCCACAAGTTGCCCAACACTTGGCCCAATCTTGGCCACTAATTTTTCTCTTTCTTTCCCTTGCTTTCTAGCCACTAATTTCGGTCCCCTTAGCTGTAATATAAGAAGATATTATGTACAAAAGTCAACAAACTTGTTGGGTAAGAAAAATGGTGGTCAAGCAGTGCGTTTAATCGGTAATGCGCGGGTCCCGCCGGATCGCGCCGTTTTTCTTAAAAACTCACGTACTAGGTTTTTCACTTCCCATTCACAAACCTTATATCATTGCCACTAGTCACATCTTATTTCTCACTTAAAAGTCACTTTTAATCCCCAAATTAATTCTTACTCTGTACCGAAAATTCATCCGGCTAAAATCGCGAAAACCCTAATTTGCTCCAAACTTGAAACCGAAGTGTAAAACCCTATTTTCTAGGTTTATTTACACTTATGTGAAATAATTGGGTAGTGGGCTTTGATAAATAATAATTTTCAAATAAAAGGGTATTTTAGTCCTTATCGGAAAGCCTTAAAGAGCTGGCTCTTTAAGCTGTTTATGCGGACCGAATTTCTTCCAGATTTATGTGGGCCGGATTCCTCACAAAACTCTATTCACCAGAAATTTTTCCTTTTCTTCTGCCTCGGGGCGTTACAACTCCCCTCCTTAAAAGAATGTCGTCCTCGACATTCCAACTTGTACTAATCAGATCAAAATAGTTCTCGATAGTCAATCACGTATTAAGAATCATTTCAATCTCGCTTATCATAATCAAATACTAATCAGATCAAATATCTCAAAGGTCAATCACATACTAAGAATCACTCAGTACAATCAAGTACTAAAAGTACTCCAATCCAACTTATCAAATATTCTTGATCCAATAGATAATCAGACGAGTAACTGGATCCTTATACAAAAAGGGCTCGAAATCGGACTTAAAGTCCCTGGTATTTGGAAAAACAATTCAGGACATAACGATATCTCAGGTCAGAAATTACCCCTGGTGGTGCTTTATAACACAACAAGCTAGCACTCAGCTATACTTCACCAGAGTCTCAGATGCAAGATTTTGTCCATGGCGGTGCTTTATAACACAACAGGTTAGCACAACGGCTATACCTCGCCAAAGAACCTCAGTTCAAAATTTCATCCTTGGTGGTGCTTTATAACACAACAAGCCAGCACAACGGCTAAACTTCACCAAAGGATCTTAGCTCAAGAGATTGGCCCTGGTGGTGCTTTATAACACAACAAGCTAGCACAACGGCTAAACTTCACCAGAGAGCCTCAAGTCAAAGTTTCATCTCTGATGGTGCTTTATAACACAACAGGTATGCCTCGCCAAAAGAATGACGGTGCTTTAAAACACAACAGGCAATACCTCATCAGAGAGGTTCAGTTCAAGAATTTCATCCCTGATGGTGCTTTATAACACAACAGGCATGCCTCGCCAGAAGAATGGCGGTGCTTTAAAACACAACAGGCAATGCCTCACCAGAGAGGTTCTGTTCAACCGTTACAGAAGAGTAGTAGCCGGTCTATAACCAAACAAGTGCGAAAATGTTCAGAAACAGAGTCAAAAGCAGGGTTCAAGTGTATCGGTTCAAAAGCAGGGTCAATTATTTCAGGTTCAAGGAACACGGGTACGAGTAGAAACTCACTCGCCTAGCTTATGCCCAGTAATTCACACTCTCAAGCAATCATCAAACTCAAATCCACATACAGACCATATATAAATCAAGATACTTGCTCAAGAGTAAAAGAGATACCCTATTTTCAGTTAGGTCAGGTCTATCCAGTATATGTAAGGGTACACTAGCCGATTCAAATTCAAGTCTACTTACAGGTCGTATACAAACCAAACTACTTGCTCATGCGTAAATGAAATACCATATATTCAGTCAAATCACGACCACTAAGTGTACGTAAAAGCACACTTGCCTAAACAATGTTCAAGTCTCAAGTGAACTCAGCCTAGTCAATTTCCGACAATTCAAAGTCAGTCTCAGGCAGTTCAAGTAGTTCAAATCCCAACACTTACAAATCGGATGGTGCCATCCTTAATCAAACAAGAAGACTAGATGAAGGTTGAAAAATAAAAAATTTTCTCAACAATCGAACCACCACCATAATGTATCAAAACCCCAGCCAACACTTATTGGACAAGTCCAAGTCATTATCTCAATTCCCTCATTCAGTTAAGTCTTGAGTACAAGACAAAATCTTCTGCGCTCTAACCTGTGCCATTACAACTTATCTCAAACTCAATCATAATTTCTATTCACATCATCGTACGTTAAACCATATTCCGTCTAAAATTCACGAGCATTTCTTCAGGAAAAGTATCAGGTACACAAGTACAAGAATTCAAACTAAGAAACTTCACGACTCAGACCATATGGTTTTAAACGAAGCTCATCAAGTCATATCTTACGTGTACCATTTTCAAGATTCACAACTGACGCTCCAAAAGAGCACTAAACGTATAAATCAATCCCACAGTCCGGCATCCTAAACTTTAAGTCTAGGATACACTACAAAGATCTGAAGCCTAAGCTCTGATACCATTTGTAACGACCCCACCTCCCCCTAAGGCGTACCAGAGGGTTTAGCGGGCCGCCTGCCCAGCTCTCGCCGGGACTCACTCACTTACTGCATTCCTCAAGTAAATTACAAGGTACAACTCAAATAATACATCCAATTCTCCAAAATTACATATCTTAAGCGAAGCGGAAACCAATTCTAAGCGTAAAATATAGATTTACATCTGATTCAATTACAAATATTTATACAAGCCCAAAAATACATAAACCAAAAACCAAAACTAAACTATACAAGATGTACGCCATCCAGCCACACAAAGATCCAAAAACAAGTTCTTCCTTTACTTCGATCCCTGTGGGGAGAAAAAGATAATAGGGGGTGAGCTAGAAGCTCAGCGAGTGACCAGTAAAATCAACAGCCAAGTATATTTCACAATAAAGCATTGATATAATGTCATGATGCAGTAATCAAATGTTCATTTATTGCTCATGTGAGCCAGTGAAGTTCTTGTACTTAAATACCCAATGCTCGTTTAGATCAAGTAACCATGAAACAAAAGTAAGGAGCCATCGTGCTCCAAAGAATGTGTAAACAATAGTGGAGACATTGGTTCTAAGTACAAGACTTTCCAGGAACTCATTGGAGCCAAAATTATGTCATGGCACACGCCCAAACCCCAAATGATATGCAATGGAGTAATAAGTGCAAGAATTAGTTCAAAAGTAACTTTGGGAACAGTCGAGGGATCACTCACTCAAACTATAGTGCTTCAAGTAGTCACGTTCAATGATACTCCAGGTTTGAAGTCCAGAGCTGCGATAGAAATCCAATTTGAGAACTTTGAAACACGAGTAAGATTTGAAACTTAAACGTTCCGTTCATAAGAATCAACCAATTGAAATTCATTTGAAAGGCATTCGTGAAACACTTGCTCGCTTTTCAAATCATAAGGTTTTTGTAGCATTTATACTTGGAAACAATACTTGAGTTAAAAGTACAAGGAAATATAAGTTTACATTGGCCATTATATCTTTTCCTCAAGAGTACAAGTTCGTTTAGGTTTTTAACGTATAACCATCGATTAACAAAGTAGCAAAAGTTCTCGCTAGTTCAAGTGGTAATCACTTAACCTTCACTCAAGTTGCAAATATAGTTTTCTAGTTCTCGAGTAAAAATTCGGGCAGCATGCCCTTTGTGTTTACCTAATTTTCCAGCCTTTTAGGCTTCATTGTTTTTCTCAAACACAACCCAACATTATACATCTCAGCAATTCATGTCAAGAGCCGTTCCATAGGCTCACAATATCATAATAACAAGAATCGTATGAAGTACAAGTGCAGAAATTCAATTTAGTTCAAGACAGATTTGACGTACAAATGCGGAAATAACTTATCTGAGGCTACGCTTATCGGATTAAAACGAAACCTATGCCGTTTTGAAGCTACGACACAGAGCTACAACATTCATGAAGGTCACTTAGTCCAGTTCCTACTGTAACTTAGTCAAATTCTCGAATTACTACACCAGAAACCAATTCATCGGCTGTTTAAACGCAGAACACTGTAATGAACATAACTCAGTGTACACAAGTCCGAATCAGGTGTTCTTAGATGAATTTTAAAGCCACTTCAGAACACTACAACTTTCATGTTTTGGCCCAGAGCTAAATCAGAATGGATCCTGGTCAAAAAACGTGATAAACTGGACTGAACTGAAGAAACGGACTGCTGGGAATTACTTAGAACAGTAGGGGTATTTTGGACTTTTCACGTCCTGCGTTGCTCCGATTGAGCTAAAATTTTGTAGGCACCTATAAAATTCCATTCTCTACAACTTTTATTCTTTGACCTAAGGCCAAAACAGCCTCTAACATACAGATATAAATTCGGACAGAATGTAAGCTAAAATTTCCAGAAATCTGAAATTTGTAGTTTCTAGTGCAACTTTCCCCAATTTCTCACTTCTCACACTACCAAAACATCTTATACAACATTAATTGTAACATACAAGCATCATACAACAAGTTGGGCAGAATTTCCCAAACCCTAGTTCATCACATAAAGAGGGAAAAACTTCCAATCATGCTAGCATCCATGATTCCACTACTACTCAAGTTACTAGACTTAATTTCACCAAGATTGAAAGAAAAATTTAGAGAGATATCATCCTCCTTACCTTGATTTGAGTTCTCCAAGTGTAGTCCAAGCTTTCTCTCTCCAAAATTTCACCACCAATCACTAGCTAATCACCCAAGGAGAAGTTTAATCGGTTTAGTTCTTTGGATTTCTCACTTTGTAGCTTGCATCAAGAAGAAATGAAGAAATTTCTCCCTTGTTCTTCTTCTCACTCTCTCTCGGCTCCCTTGGCAGAAAATGAAGAGAAATGGAGCTAAGTTTGTCTTATGATAAAGCCAAAAGGATTAGAACTAATGGTGTCCACAAGTTGCCCAACACTTGGCCCAATCTTGGCCACTAATTTTTCTCTTTCTTTCCCTTGCTTTCTAGCCACTAATTTCGGTCCCCTTAGCTGTAATATAAGAAGATATTTTGCTCAATTGTCAATGAGCTTGTAAGGTAAGAAAAATGGTGGTCAAGCAGTGCGTTCAATCGGTAATGCGCGGGACCCGCCGGATCGCGCCGTTTTTCTTAAAAACTCACGTACTAGGTTTTTCACTTCCCATTCACTAACCTTATATCATTGCCACTAGTCACATATTATTTCTCACTTAAAAGTCACTTTTAATCCCCAAATTAATTCTTACTCTGTACCAAAAATTCATCCGGCAAAAAAATCGCGAAAACCCTAATTTTGCTCCAAACTTGAAACCGAAGTGTAAAACCCTATTTTCTAGGTTTATTTACACTTATGTGAAATAATTGGATAGTGGGCTTTGATAAATAATAATTTTCAAATAAAAGGGTATTTTAGTCCTTATCGGAAAGCCTTAAAGAGCTGGCTCTTTAAGCTGTTTATGCGGACCGAATTTCTTTCAGATTTTGTGGGCCGGGATCCCAAACAAAACCTCTATTTCCAGAAATTTTTTCTTTCTTCTGCCTGTCGGGTTAAGTATCAACTAATGGAGGAGGAACAATATTAGACAACTCGTTCCTTTTCTTTTTTTTTTTACAATTAAAAATAGTAAGTTTCGAATCTAATTTGTATAGTAAAAAGATTACCATATATAACACAAAATTTCTCCACCGATTCCTTCTAGTCGAGCCTCTCGGTCTGTCATTATTCCTCGAGAAGTAGAAAAAATTACAATCCCCATCCCACCTAAAATTCGAGGAATTCGTTGAGAGTTAGCATAAATTCGTAGACCGGGTCGACTGATCCGTTTAAATTTAAAATATTTCTATGGGGCCCTTTCCTGTTCCTTCTATGTCGCAGCGTTAAAACCAAAAAATATTTGTTGTTTTCTCGATGTTTTCTCGCATTTTCGATAAAACCTTCTCGTAAAAGTATTTTAACGATATTTTCGGTATATTAGTAGATGTTATTCGAACCACTCTTTTTTTATCCATATTCAGCATTTCGTATAGAGGTTATTATCTCAGCAACAGTGTCCCTACCCATGATTAACTATAATTGTTAGTGACTCAAAATTTGATATAATCAACATGCTTTTCTTTTTTTTTACTTAATTTGTTTGTTTATGAGTAATTAATAAAGGTATATACGTGAGATACAATCTATTTCTTAATCTATTTCTTTCAAATACCCCGCTTTAAACATATCACGATCTTATAATACCTCGGGAGCTAATGAGACTATTTTAGTAAAATTTAATTGTCTCAACTCCCGGGCGATCGCGCCAAAAATTCGAGTTCCTTTTGGATTTCCTTCTTGGTCAATAACAACTGCAGCGTTGTCATCATATCGTATTATCATACCATTGTCACGTTTGAGTTCTTTACAGTTCTGACGACTTCTGACCTTTCTAGGGGCATATTTGGTACTGCTTCTTTGATCACAGCAACAATAACATCACCAATATGAGCATATCGACGATTGCTAGCTCCTATGATTCGAATACACATCATGATACGTTCCTCGATCAACACGTTTCGAGACACGTAGCACGTTTGCCCAAGGATCTAGCGAGGATGTCCAACGCTTGGAATTACGGGATCTAGAACCAAACGGACGACACGATTTGATTCAAGACGGTAGACGACACTCCGATGAAGGTGAATACTCCAGGGGAATAGGTCGGTAGAACAATCTAGGACAGGACGCAAGACTGCTCAAAACCCTTGCCAAAGCAAGTAAAGGGGTCGAATCTCTCTCTCAAGAAGAATCGAAAATATGCAAAACTTTATTGATAAAACGTCTCCCTTTATGCTTACAAAGGAAGCCTTTATATAGGCAAAACTAACGAAACCCTAATATCGCAAGGCTAGAGGGTCGGCCACTCTTTGGACAAGGTGGGCCGACCCATGGACTCAATAAAAAGGGCCTAGTGGTTCGGCCATCCTTAGACAAAGGTGGGCCGAATCCATGGCTAACAAAAGGACTAATCTAAACTTAAGACTCCTAACACTAAGGCTTATGGCCCTATTCGGCCAACTCACTTGGAGGCCCACTTGACTCTTCATGGCTTGGATCATGGTGTAGATAACTTGACTCTTCATGGGCTTGGATCATGGTGTAGATAACTTGATTGTCTCCTTCCAAGCCTTCAATATCTCTATGAAAGCCTTGAGTCAGGGCCGCCATCCATCTCGCTATCCATGCACACATCACATCAATTTTCGAGCCCCGCTGTTATCTGCTACATTTAAATGGGTTTGAGGTTGAATCATATCATTTTGAAATCTGTTCTTTCAATGCAAAGGACGAAGAAAAAAAAGAAATATTCTTTGTCTAAAATAAAAAAATTGCAATTTTCCAAGACTCATTTCTATTGGTTCTACTTTATTTATCCTTTATCTCGAAATAATGAATTGAGTCCGTATAGGCATTTTGGATGCTGCTATTGAAATAGCCCTTCTAGCTATATGTTCTGTTACTCCACCCATTTCATAAAGTATTCGACCCGGTTTAACAACAGCTACCCAATATTCGGGGGATCCTTTCCCCGAACCCATACGTGTCTCGGCAGGTCTCGCTGTAATCGGTTTGTCTGGAAATATACGTACCCATATTTTTCCACCACGGCGTACATTTCGTGTCATTGCTCGTCGACCTGCTTCTATCTGTCTAGATGTGATCCAAGCGGGTTCAAGTGCCTGAAGAGCAAATTTACCGAAACATATACGATTCCCTCGATAAGATATTCCTTTCATTCTTCCTCTATGTTGTTTACGGAATCTGGTTCTTTTGGGGTTATAGTTGATGGTTCTTTCTGAATTACATCTCTACTACAGAACCAGACGTGAGAATTTCTTCTCATCTGGCTCCTCGCGAATTTGAATAAAAGGATTCAAAAATAAAAAATTTGAATTTGAGGTAAGATACAATTTTCATTAATTAATAAAATAGACATGTATTTTTAAATTTAATATATTGAATCGTGGGATTCTTTGAGATTTCATCTAATATATAAGTAATTTGTGTATCTTGTTTTAGTAGATTTTTGATTTTAGAAATCATATTGTTATTTTTTTATAAATTGTTTTTTTTTTTTATCGTTCAAATTTAGGAATTTAAAAAAGAAAGTTTTCGCGGGCGAATATTTACTCTTCCATTTCAATTTTAGGATTATCTCGTTACTTCTCAGAATAGATGAATTGGTCTCCGGTTTGTTCCGCCATCCCGACCGGCGAATCATTAAGATTCATTTTAATAAAATCTTTTGGATTCACAGTTTCCATCGTTCCCATCACTTCTTACTTTAATGTTTAGGTCCAAATTTTACAACGGAGCTTAGTAATGAAATTTGTTCTTGAGTCAATTTTCTCAGTCTTTATTGTCTCGAAGCTCTTTATTTTTTTTGTTTTATTCTATAATGTTCTACTATAAAATGTTCTATAAGAAGAGTCATTTAATTATGGATGAATCAGTATTGATGCTTTATTACACTGCCTTTTATAAACAAAGGAAACTCGTCAATTCAATAAAAATGAATTCTTGTTTTGATTGAATTGAGTAAAATAAAAAGTTATGGTATGGATGACTTGACAATTCCAATTCTAATCGAGCAATCCGGTATATTTTCCACGTTCATAGGAGTGTGTCTATGTTTCTTCTTTACGAATATGATATTTTTTGGACATTTCTAATAATATCAAGTCTTATTCCTATTTTGGCATTTTTTATTTCCGGAATTTTAGCCCCGATTAGCAAAGGGCCGGAGAAACTCTCTAGTTATGAATCGGGTATAGAACCAATAGGCGACGCTTGGTTACAATTTCGAATCCGTTATTATATGTTTGCTCTAGTTTTTGTTGTTTTTGATGTTGAAACAGTTTTTCTTTATCCATGGGCAATGAGTTTCGATATTTTGGGTGTATCTGTATTTATAGAAGCTTTAATTTTTGTACTTATCTTAATAGTTGGTTTAGTTTATGCATGGCGAAAGGGGGCATTGGAATGGTCTTAGCTCCTGAATATTCAGACAATAAAAAGAAAAAAGGAAAAAAATCAAAATAAAATTGAGACTGTTATGAATTCCATTGAGCTTCCTTTACTTGATCGAACAGCCCAAAATTCAGTTATTTCAACTACATTAAATGATTTTTCAAATTGGTCAAGACTCTCTAGTTTATGGCCACTTCTCTATGGTACCAGTTGTTGTTTCATTGAATTTGCTTCACTAATAGGGTCACGATTCGACTTTGATCGTTATGGACTAGTACCAAGATCAAGTCCTAGACAGGCAGATCTAATTTTAACAGCCGGAACGGTAACAATGAAAATGGCCCCTTCTTTAGTGAGATTATATGAACAAATGCCTGAACCAAAATATGTTATTGCTATGGGAGCATGTACAATTACAGGAGGGATGTTCAGTACCGATTCTTATAGTACTGTTCGGGGGGTTGATAAGCTAATTCCTGTAGATGTCTATTTGCCAGGCTGTCCCCCTAAACCGGAAGCAGTTATAGATGCTATAACAAAACTTCGTAAGAAAATATCTCGAGAAATCTATGAAGATAGAATTAGGCCTCAACGTCAACGGTCGAATCGGTGTTTTACTACAAATCACAAGTTTCATATTAGCCGCAGTATGAATACTGGAAATTATGATCAAGGATTCCTTTATCAACCGGCATCTACTTTTACTTCAGAAATACCTACTGAAACATTTTTCAAATACAAAAGTTCAGTCTCTTCCCATGAATTGGTGAATTAGACAGTATTTCTTTGTACAAAATAAAAAAAATCTTCATAAATTTCATCGTAAAGGTGAAATACTTAATACAAATAAAAATATGGGAGAAATAAAAAAGATGCAGGGTCGTTTGTCTGCTTGGCTAGTCAAGCATGGGCTAATTCATAGATCTTTGGGCTTTGATTACCAAGGAATAGAGACTTTACAAATAAAGTCCGAGGATTGGCATTCTATTGCTGTTATTTTATATGTATATGGTTACAATTATCTCCGTTCCCAATGCGCCTATGATGTAGCACCCGGCGGGCTGTTAGCTAGTGTATATCATCTTACGAGAATAGAGTATGGTGTAGATCAACCAGAAGAGGTATGCATAAAAGTATTTGTCTCAAGGAGGAATCCTAGGATTCCGTCTGTCTTCTGGGTTTGGAAAAGTGTGGATTTTCAAGAACGAGAATCTTATGATATGTTGGGAATCTCTTATGATAATCATCCACGCTTGAAACGTATCTTAATGCCTGAAAGTTGGATAGGTGGCCCTTACGCAAGGATTATGTTGCTCCCAATTTTTATGAAATACAAGATGCTCATTGAAGGATAAGAAACTAATTTCGTCTTATACAATTTCACATATTCAAGGATTATACGTTCTGTTCTAGATTAACCAGAATAATGGAAGTCTCCTTTGTATTTGGGAATTCTATAATAGGCTAACAAAAAAAAAAGACAATGAGAGATTCGTTGGTATTCTTACATCCCATTTATTTGGTTTGTAAGATGCTTATCTCAGATGAGACGAACAAAGAGGATGAACTTCTACATCATGAATTTTGACTTTCTACTACGCACATTATTTAAAGGGTTTTAGAAAGTTATGTAAGTAGGAATGACGAAATCAAATATGAACGAAAATACAAAGAAATTAAAGGATATTGGATTCTATTTATTTGTATCTCTTGTGTATTTCAATTCCTCTAGATTTGATCTCAACCAATTAAATTAACCCCTTGAATATGTCTTTTGAATATATATGAAGTATTAACATTCTTTTTGAACAAAAGAAGAGCAGAAATAAAAAAGATGAAGAAATAGAATCTAATTCTTTTAGATACCTTATCTAAAAAGTTCTACACATCTATAAAATAGATGGGGTATATCTCGCTGAAGTGGAAAACAATATGTATTTATTATGATCTAAACTATAAATATGAATGTCGATTCATATCAATTAATTTATACAAGAGAGACTTATACAAATTAATCATGTGCCAGGAACCAGATTTGAACTGGTGACACGAGGATTTTCAGTCCTCTGCTCTACCATCTGAGCTATCCCGACCAGTCCCAATGTAGCATCCTCATTTTATGAGAAAAGGGGGGCTATGTCAATTAAAAGAAGGAAAGGGGATTACAAAATTTTATCTAGGTACTAGAATTTCTTGTATCTTAAAAAAGAGTACTTTGTAAGTTTCAGTATGAATAGTTATATCGATTGTAAACCATTCAAATGGGTATTTCTTGCTCAAAGATGTTCATTTATATGTATATCATAAATAACACAAGATTTGTGATAAGAAAAGGGCTTTTCCGTCCAGATCGATTTCTAAGAGAATAGAGTAAATGAATAAGGTTTTTTGAACCGCTAACGAAAGGGGGATAGGATAAATAGTTGGGGGATCAAATATGTTTTTTGGGGATAGAGGGACTTGAACCCTCACGATTTTTAAAGTCGACGGATTTTCCTCTTACTATAAATTTCATTGTTGCCGACATTGACATGTAGAACGGGACTCTATCTTTATTCTCGTCCGATTAATCAATTCTTGAAAAGATCTATCAGACTATGGAGTGAATCATTTGATCAATGAATATTCGATTCTTTCTTCAATGTGGAATCTATTTACACCAATTCTTCCATTTTTATATAAAAAATACAGATTCAGTTGAGTCGTCATTAATCATTTAATATAGTATTCAATACGTATATACGTTTATCCTTCACTTTATCCTTTCGGAATTTTAGATGGAAAGATTTCTCTACTAACGCAGCCAACTCCATTTGTTAGAACAGCTTCCGTTGAGTCTCTGCACCTATCCTTTTTTCACTTTCTGAACCTTTCCTTTGGTTTCGGAAAACGGGATTTGGCTCAGGATTGCCCCTTTTTATTAATTCCAGGGTTTCTCTGAATTTGAAAGTTATCACTTAGTGGGTTTCCATACCAAGGCTCAATTCAATTAAGTCCGTAGCGTCTACCGATTTCGCCATATCCCCTTCCTTTTGGTTTGAGATTCAAATTTCATTGTGATGTCGTTGCTTTTTTTCTTTCCTTTATTTTATACTGAAATCGTTGAATGCATTAGATACCGATTCCTATCTTAAAAAACTGTTTTCTTTTTTTTGATTTCTTATCTATCTTCTATAGGAAACCCCCATTTGGTTCAATCCAATATGATTTTATCATTTCTGTATCCCCAATTCAATATAGATGAATATATATCTTAGATATATATATCTCCCTGTCAGCTTTCCAATGCAATTTTGAATAGTTGAACGGTCGATTCTTTTTTTTTGTCGTCTTAATTTTCGCCTTTACGATTTATTTACTTTACATTACAACATTAATTACATCTTTATGAATGAAAACGGAGAATGTCTCATTAGTTAGAACTCCTAATTAGAATTAGAAATATATGATATAGAATCAAATAATATAAATATATATAGAAGTATAAAAAAAGAATTCCAAATGTCATTTGAATTCAAAAATGAAAAATTTAACTAATTTAACTATACTAAAACTATTTACTATCTAATAGTAGATGATAATTCGAATTTAATCGAGTGATAAAAAAATCGAAATTCTATATCGCTATATTAATCGTTGTGCTCTATAATATTCAATAATTTATTTGAAATTCTATTTTATTCTTTTCTAGATCCATATCGATTATGAATAGATAAGAAGTAATAGTTACTAACTAAGATTCTAATAGTTTATGGAATTCCTATCCATATAAAATGGATATTATATGAGCCCGCTTAGCTCAGAGGTTAGAGCATCGCATTTGTAATGCGATGGTCATCGGTTCGATTCCGATAGCCGGCTTTCCTATTTATTCAAATTTTTACGTAATTGATAATGTCTCAAAGAATATTAAATAAAAGGGTGTCGTCCCCCTTTTCCAAAAGCCATCAATTTATAATTTATTAAGTTATAAGAATAAGAACTTCCAACTATGTCAGGAAGGGGATATCCTTTTCTATAATAGAAAAATAAATAGAAAGGAGTGTGGATATTTATCCAATTCATCTCATTCTTTTTTATAGTACACAAGCATGCTATTTCAATAAACTTCGCTTCATTTAGTTCAGTTTTGTTTTAGTTTAGGTTTTCAAAAATTTAATAAATAAAATAGAAAAAAATGAAATTCATTCAAAATAAGAATAAGGAGTCTTTATGTCGCGTTACCGAGGACCTCGTTTCAAAAAAATACGCCGTCT